>NC_059445.1:3379023-3601523 GCF_905237065.1 Salmo salar
TGGATGTAAAACGGTACTTTTACCACCATCTAGAGTTTAAAGAATGAATAGCATTGCATTTTGACAGGGCCACGCATTGCATGTGATGCCCATAATGTTATGGTATCACATTTTATCTATAAAACATGTTTTAGATATTGTTATTGTATTCCACTCTTATTTTGGCGAGTCCTCCAAAGGTTTCCATTTGGAATTGTTTATGACCTGTTGCCGCCAGCAGGGGGTGCTGTTAGAGGGTGAGCACAGTGGTTGCGTCTCCCGTCTAACACCAGAGGAAGATGCCTGTGACAACTTTTAACTTATCCTCCTGGTTCCCCTGTTTACCAGGTATTTAGTGTACACAATTACATTATCTATAGGAAATGTTATAGTCAAAATTGGTAATCTGTGTGATACTTACCTTTTATCTGGAAATTGTAAAGTTTAAATGTGTAAATTGATCGGCGAAAACTGTTAGTGATCTCACCATTGGCGATGAATGGGTTAGCGGCTAGGCTAACCAGTAGAAAAACTTTACAAAATGGCATCTGCTAATAATATGTTTTAAACTTTTTGATTTAGCAGCTCGTCTAAGATAATATTGTGGTTTATTTTCTACTTCATTTATATTGGAAAGGCCTGACATCTCTCCACCCAAGTGTGATATATGAAAAAGTAAAATTTTTTTGAAATAAATACGCTATTACATAAGCTAATGGCGCTAACACTCGCCTGTTAACCTATATGGATTGCTATTAGCTTTAAACAGCAGCTAGCTGGCTCAGTATTGAGATTGCTGAGCTGCTTTATGCCGGTTAATTTTACTGTTAACTTTTAAATTAGAAATACTAAAAGGTATATTTTGAAACACAAGTCAATGTATTAGTAGGGCTATTTTAAATACAGGGGATGCTTATGTTATCCCAGATAGCAATAAATGTCCCCAGCTTGCTGTTTTCCGATGTGTAACGTCCAAGGCTATAAGTCGTACCGCCAGCGGTGAGTGGAGTTTGTCTTTCAAGACTGATTTGCATTCAGGGGAACTTCTATAGGCCCTCGGGGAGACCTTGCATCTCACTGGCGTTTAGCCTCCGGTCCAGAGGACAGCTGTAAGGCCTAGAAAAGCCATTTAGCCATGAGTCAATTTGAAAGACAATAGCCAAGAATTTCTCTAATATCAAATTCGGCCTTCCTCCTTCCATCAAAGTCACAGCCAGCCAGAGTCCATGCCAAGCTTTGTTTTTTTGTTGTTTCTATAAATATCATACATTTGTTGGCATTTTAGTTTGATTTAATTTATTTGCTCATTTAAAAACAATACAACCACCATCCATTTACAATCATTGCCGATGACACACAATTGATAGGTTAACATGTAATCATTTTAGAGTTTAAGTAGATTAATGATATATTGATTATGCTCTCAAAATAGCCTACATTTTACCATTTCATTTAATGTAAGATATTATATATTTGAGCAGTACAAACGGTTTCCCCACCCAGCAATAAATGAATAAACTCCCTAAACATACTCACCACTTCAAAATAAAGTAAAGCATCCACAGGAAAACAATAAACACGACAGGAACAGTTTTGCAGGCACACAAAACGAGTGAAAAAACAACTACCCACAACCCCAAAGGAAAACACACTACTTATAGGATCAAATCAGAGACAACTAGAAACCACCTGCCTCCAATTGAGAGTCAACAAACCAATCTACACATAATTATTAAAAATCACGCCACGTCTGACCAAAATAATACAATTGCTCCCTCGGTAGGAGTGACAGAAATGCATCTCCAGGTGACTCAAATCAAATGTTATTTTTCACATGCAACCGAATACAATAGGTGTAGACCTTTTACAGTGAAATTATGAATACAACAGTGAAATGATTACAAGCCCTTAACCAACGATGCACTCCTCAAGAAAAAATAAGTCGGGCCTTAACAACACCGTGCCAGTATATCCAACAAACACCGGCTTCTCAGACATTATCACTTAAATAATGACCATGGAATCCAATCCACCTTCAATAATAAAAAGTAATAAAATATATATCAAAATAAGTGGAAGCGATAGGGAGTAGGCTGCTGGCTTAACGCTGAACAAGACTCTTGCCTTGGACTAGCTGTAGTGTCGCTGGCCAGGAGTCTGGAGGGATGATAAGTTGGGTGGGCTGTGTGAGGAAAGTGAAAGGCAGGAGCACGGCTGCCGCTTGACAACGCGACATATCGGGGGCGCTCTGTGAATGAGGCGATGAGCAACAAAGCTGTGGCATGGCGCGATGACCACACTGGAGGGACACACGGCCTCCCAATTGCTCATTGCTAACTAGGATATTGCTGCACTTACAGTACTTTATAGTTTGACTAAGGTCTCATGAGTTTCTAAAGGGAAAACAAACAAGTTGGAATGTATTTCACTCTGGCTTCTCAGGGTGGTATGCCAGCAGTATACCACCCTGCATCTACTGCTGGCTTGTTCAGAACTAGCATACCCACCCAAAAACTTCCGGTAAATTGACTAAATTACTCACGATAAAAGTTGACAAAAACATAACAATTATTTTAAGAATTATAGATACAGAACTCCTTCATGCAATCGCTATGTCAGATTTTAAAAATAGCTTTTCGGCGAAAGCACATTTTGCAATATTCTGAGTACATAGCTCAGCCATCAGAGGCTAGCTATTCAGGCTAGCTATTCAGACACCCGCTAACGTCAGGGCTTACTGAACTCAGAAATAATAGTAGAAAAATTGGATTACCTTTGCTGTTCTTACGTCAGAATGCACTCCCAGGACTGCTACTTCAACAACAAATGTTGTTTTTGTTCCAAATAATCCATAGTTATGTCCAATACCTGCGTTTTGTTCATGCGTTCAGGTCACTATCCAAACGGTAGGATGCCATGAGCGCATCGAGACAAAAAAAATCTAAATGTACCTTTACCATACTTTGAAGCATGTCAAACGCTGTTTAAAAGCAATTGTTATGCTATTTTTTCTCATAAAGTAGCAATAATATACCAACCGGACAACGTTGTATTCATTCAAAAAGGAAGAGAAAAAAATGGCGAGGACTCATGAACGCTCATCTCCAGATTCTATGTCATCAGGCAGTCCACTGACAAAGTGTGCTCCTGTGATCTGCCCAGAGGCAGGAGACGCCTCAATCCGGTTTCTGAAGGCTTTAGAGAGCCAATGGAAGCCTTAGAAAGTGTCATGTAACAGCTTAGATGGTGTAAATTCGATAGAGATGCAAAAGAATGACAACAAATTGGCTGACAGGACACTTCCTGGTTGACATCTTCTCAGGTTTTCGCCTGCCATATGAGTTCTGTTATACTCACAGACACCATTCAAACAGTTTTAGAAACTTTAGAGTGTTTGCTATGCACATCTACTAATTATATGCATCTACTAGTTTCTAGGCAAGAGTAGTGACCAGATTAAAACAGGCACGTTTATTCATCCGGCCGTGAAAATAGTGCCCCCTAAAGTGAAGAGGTTATTAACAGGCTTTTAAACAGCTTCTACCCCCAAGCCATAAGACTCCTCAACAGCTAATCAAAATGGCTACCCAGACTTTTTGCATTGCTCAATTTAACTCTACCTACATGTACAAATGACCTCAATTACCTCGACTAACCTGTAACCCCACACATTGACTCGGTACCGGTACCCCCTGTATATAGCCTCCTTATTGTTATTTTATTGTGTTACTTAAAAAATGAATAAATGTTTGTTTATTTAGCAAATATTTTTATATCTCTATTTTCTTCAAACTGCATTGTTGGTTAAGGGCTTGTAAGTAAGCATTTCACTGTAAGGTTCTACACCTGTTGTATTCAGCATTTCACTGTAAGGTTCTACACCTGTTGTATTCAGCATTTCACTGTAAGGTTCTACACCTGTTGTATTCAGCATTTCACTGTAAGGTTCTACACCTGTTGTATTCAGCATTTCACTGTAAGGTCTACACATGTTGTATTCAGCATTTCACTGTTGTGTTCGGCGCATGTGACAAATAACATTTGATTTGATTATTCCCCACCACCTGGGACCTGTAACACATGCGTAATACAATAATAGGAGAAAGCTTGTCACTTTAATACCACTCACCTTGGAATTAAGAATCATGAAAGTCAGTGAAGAGGACCATGCTTAGAAGACAGAACAAAGAATAAACATGGGTAATGTAGTTGACAAAACCCCAGTGAAAAGAAACAACAGCAAAGTAGGGGTTATAAAACAGCATTTTATTACTGCTACCTCACACCCACAGTGACTTATAACACTTTACTTTAACACATGGAGTAGCAAAGGGTTGTTATCATCATTCATTTGTAAGCGTGGTTTTTATTCAAGCAAAAGACTTAAAAAGTAAAAGCCACACACACTTCACTTTCTCCAAAGATACATTTAATCTGGAACGTTATATTCCTTTACTACAAAAACATACACAACCTTAATAAAATAATAGTAATAATATAATGTGAAACATACACAACCTTAATAAAATGATAGTAATAATATAATGTGAAACGAACACAACCTTAATAAAATAATAGTAATAAAATAATGTAAAACATACACAACCTTAATAAAATAATAGTAATAAAATAATGTAAAACATACACAACCTTAATAAAATAATAGTAATAATATAATGTAAAACATACACAACCTTAATAAAATAATAGTAATAATATAATGTAAAACATACACAACCTTCATAAAATGATAGTAATAATATAATGTGAAACATACACAACCTTAATAAAATAATAGTAATAATATAATGTAAAACATACACAACCTTAGTAAAATAATAGTAATAATATAATCTAAAACATACACAACCTTAATAAAATGATAGTAATAATATAATGTAAAACATACACAACCTTAATAAAATGATAGTAATAATATAATGTAAAACATACACAACCTTAATAAAATAATAGTAATAATATAATGTGAAACGAACACAACCTTAATAAAATGATAGTAATAATATAATGTAAAACATATACAACCTTAGTAAAATAATAGTAATAATATAATCTAAAACGTACACATCACCACTATGTAGATGGTTTGTTTGCTCCAATCCACATCAGTACAAGTTATTCTCTGCACTCCGGAACTGCACATCCCACACCAGACAAGAGTTATTATGAAACAATCCAGATATTATCCTACAGTAGCATGGGAGAGTAACCTACAGTAGCATGGGAGAGTAACCTACAGTAGCATGGGAGAGTAACCTACAGTAGCTTGGGAGAGTAACCTACAGTAGCATGGGAGAGTAACCTACAGTAGCATGGGAGAGTAACCTACAGTAGCATGGGAGAGTAACCTACAGTAGCTTGGGAGAGTAACCTACAGTAGCTTGGGAGAGTAACCTACAGTAGCATGGGAGAGTAACCTACAGTAGCATGGGAGAGTAACCTACAGTAGCATGGGAGAGTAACCTACAGTAGCTTGGGAGAGTAACCTACAGTAGCATGGGAGAGTAACCTACAGTCATATGGGAGAGTAACCTACTGTAGCATGGGAGAGTAACCTACAGTAGCATGGGGAGAGTAACCTACAGTAGCATGAGAGAGTAACCTACAGTAGCATGGGAGAGTAACCTACAGTAGCATGGGAGAGAGTAACCTACTGTAGCATGGGAGAGTAACCTACTGTAGCATGGGAGAGTAACCTACTGTAGCATGAGAGTAACCTACAGTAGCATGGGAGAGTAACCTACAGTAGCATGGGAGAGTAACCTACAGTAGCATGGGAGAATAACCTACAGTAGCATGTAGCTGAAAAGTCAACTCAGCCATATGGGAGAATAACCTACAGTAGCTGAACAGTCAAGTCAGCCATATGGGAGAGTAACCTAAAGCAGCTGAACAGAACTTAGCCGTATGGGAGAGTAACCCAAAGTAGCTGAACAGAACTCAGCCATATGGGGGAGTAACCTACAGTAGCATGGGAGAGTAACCTACAGTAGCTTGGGAGAGTAACCTACAGTAGCTTGGGAGAGTAACCTACAGTAGCATGGGAGAGTAACCTACAGTAGCATGGGAGAGTAACCTACAGTAGCATGGGAGAGTAACCTACAGTAGCTTGGGAGAGTAACCTACAGTAGCATGGGAGAGTAACCTACAGTCATATGGGAGAGTAACCTACTGTAGCATGGGAGAGTAACCTACAGTAGCATGGGAGAGTAACCTACAGTAGCATGAGAGAGTAACCTACAGTAGCATGGGAGAGTAACCTACAGTAGCATGGGAGAGAGTAACCTACTGTAGCATGGGAGAGTAACCTACTGTAGCATGGGAGAGTAACCTACTGTAGCATGAGAGTAACCTACAGTAGCATGGGAGAGTAACCTACAGTAGCATGGGAGAGTAACCTACAGTAGCATGGGAGAGTAACCTACAGTAGCATGGGAGAATAACCTACAGTAGCATGTAGCTGAAAAGTCAACTCAGCCATATGGGAGAATAACCTACAGTAGCTGAACAGTCAACTCAGCCATATGGGAGAGTAACCTAAAGCAGCTGAACAGAACTTAGCCGTATGGGAGAGTAACCTAAAGTAGCTGAACAGAACTCAGCCATATGGGGGAGTAACCTACAGTAGCATGTAGCTGAACTCAGCATCTACCCCTACTCCCTCAAACCCTCCCATCCTCCACCCCACCAAACACCCTTAGCGTCCACCCCTACTCCTCCACAGTCTTACCCCAGCCTCCACCAAACCCAACAACCCCAGCATCCACCCCTCCATCCCATCAGCACCCCTGGTATTGATCCCTCCTTCCTCCAACCTTCACATAACCCTTGGCCTCCACCCAGCCTTCCCCTAGCCATCATCACCACTTAACCCCTGGATCTCAACCCAGCCTACACCTTAGCCCAGAGGTAGGTAACCCTGGTGCTGGAGTGCCGCAGGCATTTCATGTTTTTGGATTTCCAGCAATCAATGAACTGATCAATTAGCTCAGTTGGTCAGGTTTGCTGCCCTTGCCATCCCCAACCCCAACCCTCCCCAACCCCTCCCTCCCCTGCCCAGCCCTCCCCAAGCTATTCCCAACCCCAGCCCTCCCCAAGCTATTCCCACCACCAGCCCTCCCCAAGCTCTACCCAACCCTCCCCAACCCCTCCTCCCCTGCCCAGCCCTCCCCAAGCTATTCCCAACCCCAGCCCTCCCCAAGCTATTCCCACCACCAGCCCTCCCCAAGCTATTCCCAACCCCAGCCCTCCCCAAGCTCTACCCAACCCTACCCAACCCCAGCCCCAGCCCCCCCAAGCTCTTCCCAACTCCCAGCCCTCCCCAAGCTCTTCCCAACCCCCAGCCCTCCCCAACCACAGGAAATACTTTTGTAAATTAAACACATTTCAGAGCAGTCAAACGTAACAAATTAAGAGTAAAACAAGAATTTAAGCGATGGAACTGTTAGAGGGAGTGAAAGCGAGAGAGAGAGAGAGAGAGAGAGAGAGAGAGAGAGAGACAGAGTGGTCAGAGAGAACATTATTTTATAAATGTGGGTCATGCTTTTCTCCAAATTAACTGTTAATGATAGCCTTAACACACCTGCCTTTCACAGATCCAACTATTGTTGTGGTTACATGACACATCATTCCAAGCCAGTACTGGGTCCTGTTGAGTGTTGTCAACCAAAGCGCAGTCTTCTCCTTGCAAATCATTTGGCTCCCCTTTGTTCCAGTAACTTGTGGTCAGTGGTGTGCCGTCCACCCATCTCCAGGTTCCCTCAACTTCTATGTCAGTCAGACCAAACCAGGCTCTTTTGTTGAATGCTTTGATTAAAGCCTGTTCCTCTCTGCTGTCGATGATCACCAGGGTTGCTCCTCTCGCCTGACAGTCCTTTCTGCTCTCATCCCACGTTTTCTCATCAGGGGAGATGTAGTAACAACTGCAGCCAGACTTCTTCCAGACTTGGGGACATATTCTGTATTTATTAATAATGGCCAGTAGCTGGTCTCTCTCTTCAGTCTGGTTGTTGTAGCTGGTCTGTAGCTGGTCTCTCTCTTTAGTCAGGTAACTATAACTGCTCTGTAGCTGGTCTCTCTTTGCTGTCAGTGTGTTATAACTGGTCTGTAGCTGGTCTCTCTTTGCTGTCAGGGTGTTGTAGCTGATCTGTAGCTGGTCTCTCTCTTTGGTCAGGGTGTTGGAACTGGCCTGTAGCTGGTCTCTCTCTGCAGTCAGGGTGTTGTAACTGTTCAATAGGTTTCTCTCTGTGAAATAATACGATCAACAACAAGTTAATCAGTCATTACCAGGGTTGGGGTCAATTCCATTTAAATTCCAGTCAATTCAGGAAGAACACTGGAATTCCAATTCCATTTATCTTCAATGCTTTTCAATGAGGAACATTGGGAATTTGGTTTACATTCTGAATTGACTGGAATTGAAATGGAATTGAACCCTGGTTGTTACACCACTGATGATGAAGAATGTTTGAGTGAGA
This sequence comes from Salmo salar, assembly GCF_905237065.1. Taxonomy (NCBI): domain Eukaryota; kingdom Metazoa; phylum Chordata; class Actinopteri; order Salmoniformes; family Salmonidae; genus Salmo; species Salmo salar. The sequence goes on from NC_059445.1 coordinate 3,387,501, forward strand.
ACATATCAAACTCACGGTAGAGTAAGAGGCCTATGATCCCAGCCAGTAGGAGAACACACAGCAGCCCCAGACACACTGCAGCAGCTAGGAAACGTCTCTTCCACACTGAAGCACAAATTATTATTATAAGAACTTTATCATGTATATGCGTTTATTTGTTAGAGTTGCTCTTTCAAGCACTGAGGAAAATACACAAGCTTGACTTGGTCCACAACACAACAACTGAGTTCCGGCACCTCAAATGTTCTGCTGCTTGAGTTGCAGCCCCTGCTGAAAAAAACAGCATAGACCAGCATAGGCTGGTGAACAGACTTCATTGTGTTTTTTCAGGTGAACAGCCTTCGTTGTATTTTTTCAGGTGAACAGCCTTCGTTGTATTTTTTTCAGGTGAACAGCCTTCGTTGTATTTTTTCAGGTAACCTGCCTTCGTTGTATTTTTCATGTAACCAGCCTTCGTTGTGTGATGTTAATGGGATCAGTGTCCCTTCCATGGGATGGTGGAGCTAATGTAGGCTAATGAGATTAGCATGAGGTTGCAAGTAACAAGAATATTTCCAAGGACATAGACATATCTGATATTAGAAGAAAGCTTAAATTCTTGTTAACTACACTGTCCAATTTACAGGAGCTATTGCAATGAAAGAATGCCATGCTATTTTTTGAGGAGAGTGCACAATTTTGAAGATGAAAAGTTATTAATAAACAAATTAGGCACATTTGGGCAGTCTTGCATCAAAATGTTGAACAGAAGTGCAATGGTTCATTGGATCAGTCTAAAACTTTGCACATACACTGGTGCCACCTAGTGGGCAATATATAAATTGCACCTGGGCTAGAATAATACATTATGACCTTTCTCTTGCATTTCAAAGATGATGGTACGAAAAAAATACAAGAGAGCAGTTGGTTTTTTCTTTGTATTATCTTTTACCAGATCTAATGTGTTATATTCTACTACATTCCTTTCACATTTCTATAAACTTCAAAGTGTTTCCTTTCAAATGGTACCAAGAATATGCATATCCTTGCTTCAGGTCCTGAGCTACAGGCAGTTAGATTTGGGTATGTCATTTTAGGTGAAAATTGATTAACCTCTCTGGGCTAGGCGGGACGAATTCGTCCCACCTACGCAACAGCCAGTGGAATCCTGTGGCGCGATTTTCAAATACCTTAGAAATGCTATTACTTCAATTTGTCAAACATATGACTATTTTACAGCATTTTAAAGACAAGACTCTCGTTAATCTAACCACACTGTCCGATTTCAAAAAGGCTTTACAACGAAAGCAAAACATGAGATTATGTCAGCAGAGTACCCAGCCAGAAATAATCAGACACCCATTTTTCAAGCTAGCATATAATGTCACAAAAACCCAGAAGACAGCTAAATGCAGCACTAACCTTTGATGATCTTCATCAGATGACACACCTAGGACATTATGTTATACAATACATGCATGTTTTGTTCAATCAAGTTCATATTTATATCAAAAACCAGCTTTTTACATTAGCATGTGACGTTCAGAACTAGCATACCCCCGCAAACTTCCGGGAATTTACTAACAATTTACTAAATTACTCAAGATAAACGTTCACAAAAAACATAACAATTATTTTAACCTGTTATGGCTAGGGGGCAGTATTTTCACAGCTGGATAAAAAACATAACCGATTTAATCTGGTTACTACTCCTGCCCAGTAACTAGAATTTGCATATAATTATTGGCTTTGGATAGAGAACACTCCAAAGTTTCTAAAACTGTTTGAATGGTGTCTGTGAGTATAACAGAACTCAAATGGCAGGTCAAAACCTGAGAGATTCCTTTACAGGAAGTGGCCTGTCTGACCATTTATTGTCTTTCTTTGACATCTCATTCAATTACAAAGGATCTCTGCGGTAACGTGACACTTCCCACGGCTCCAATAGGCTCTCAGAGCCCGGGAAAAACCTGAATGTCGTCATTCCAGCCCCAGGCTGAAACACATTATCGCCTTTCTCAAGTGGCCGATCAAGGTACTGTGGCCTTAGGCGCGTGCACTGGCCGCCCCCGTCTTTGTGTTTTTTCCTCTGTTTGCCGAAAAGGAGATTCCCGGTCGGAATATTATCGCTTTTTTACGAGAAAAATGGCATAAAAATTGATTTTAAACAGCGGTTGACATGCTTCGAAGTACGGTAATGGAATATTTAGAAATGTTTTGTCACGAATTGTGCCATGCTCATAACCCGGATTTACCATTTCGGATAGTGTCTGGAACGCACAAACAAAACGCCGCTATTTGGATATAACGATGGATTATTTTGGACCAAACCAACATTTGTTATTGAAGTAGCAGTCCTGGGAGTGCATTCTGACGAAGACAACAAAGGTAATCAAACATTTGTAATAGTAAATCTGACTTTGGTCAGGGCTAAACTTGGTCGGTGTCTAAATGGCTAGCCGTGATGGCTGGGCTATCTACTGAGAATATTGCAAAATGTGCTTTCACCGAAAAGCTATTTTAAAATCGGACACCTCGATTGCACAAAGGAGTTCTGTATCTATAATTCTTAAAAGGGGCTAATCCTTAAAGCTATTGGCCGATAGCTTGTTGGCCTTGTTGGGTCCTTCCCTGTCTTCCTGATTGGTTCCACATTGCATTCATTGCATTCATCATTCCACATTGCATTCATCATTTACATCATCCCTCCTATCCAGTACTCTAAGATGCTCCTCTCTAGTTCTCTCTCTCCCCTCTGCCCCTCCTCTGACACATTTTCCAAGCTATGCACTTGGACAAATGCTTTGGCCATCATCATCTGGTGTCCCCCAGGGCTCTGTTCTAGGCCCTCTCCTATTCTCGCTATACACCTGAAACCCCACCTCTTTAAGGAAAACCTAGGATAGGATAAAGTAATCCTTCTAACCCCCCCCCTTAAAAGATTTAGATGCACTATTGTAAAGTGGTGGTTCCACTGGATATCATAAGGTGAAGGCACCAATTTGTTAGTCGCTCTGGATAAGAGCGTCTGCTAAATGACTTAAATGTAAATGTAAATGTAAATCTCTGCCTTCTCCTCATCTGTTACTGCCACATCCTACCACCTCGTTAACACTGGATAATCCCACTCCCTTCTGACCCCACCCATCCTCTTAATCATCCCCCACACTTCTCCCACAGGTGTCGTCCTTCCAATGGTGTCACAGAACGGACGCCAACACAGCTCCCCTTCAAACCCCTCCTCCCTTTCTCTCCTCGGGAATAGTTGTTACAATAGAATGAGGAAGTGAGGTCACGATCACCAGTGTAAAGGCCACCAACCGACAGATCTACTGGCTCCACCTAGTGGTACCAATACCTTTCAGGGCCTTTCAACTAATCCAATCTGTTAGTAGGACTTATTGCACCCGTTAGTGGAATGTTTTTTTTTCTTCATTTTAGATGGTTTAGGTCAGGGATCATCAACTAGATTCAGCCTCTGGCTGATTTGTTCTCGAGTGGATGGTCGGGGGGTTGGAACATAATACGAAATCATTTGGAGACTGCAAATTGACCACAAGAAGCCCAAACATATATAATACTTCACTAAAACATAATCAATTCAAAATTTGCTTATTTTTATATTTGATCGCGTGTCTCTCTATTATGCGTGGAAATACTTGGCAACAGATTTCCAGAATTAAAATCACTTGGAGCTGATTTCCTGAAAATGAGAATGCTCAGAAAACTTGAGCGGCCAAATTAAACCACATGCGGTCCAAATTCGTCCCTTGGGCCAACATTTGGGGAAGCCTGGTTAAGACAGTCTCATTCATTCATCATTTCTAGCCCTGGCAGTCATTCTGAAAATAGATTTTAAGAATCCACTCTGGCTGGATTCCAATAGGAATTATACGTCACTTTGCAAGCCAGCATACTGTGTCCAAAACACAGCAGAGACTGGTCACCAGCAAAAACACAATGAAGCCTGGTCGGCCATCATAACACGCTAGACCAGTATCGGACCAGCACTGACCAGCATGCATCAGCTTGAAATTGATGCTGGTCTATGTTGTTTTTTTCAGCACTCTTATAGAATATATATTGGCCTTAACATATGGTGGAGTTCAAGGTAGCAGGTAGCCTAGTGGTTAGAGTTTTGGACAAGTAACCGAAAGGTTGCAAGATCAAATCCCTGAGCTGACAAGATAAAAATCTGTTAAATACATTTTTTTAAATGAGCACCGGCTGTTACCTGAATGTTGATCACTAACTCAATCCTTCTTGCAGGGCATGATGGATCTTGGGTTTGCATATATACAATCATCGATATCCATGGTATTTATTGAATTAGGTTCTTCGTCTTCAAATTGTAACTTCTAGTCTTGTAACTTCTACTCTTGTAATTTCCAATACTGTAACTTCTACAGCAATGATCAACAACCAATTTGACAGAGCATGAAGAATTTTGAAAAGAATAACTGGCAAATATTGTCCAGGTCTACAAAGCTCTTAGAGACTCACCCAGAGACTCACAGCTGTAATCGCTGCCAAAAGGGATTCTAACATGTATTGACTCAGGGGGTGTGAATATTAATTTAAATGAGAAATGTCTGTATTTATATTTATATGTGTGTGTGTGTGTGTGTGTGTTTGTGTGTTGGGGTGTAAGTGTGTGTGTGTATGTCTAGCATTATAACAGGATAAACTGTACCTGAATGTTGATCACCCACTCCATCCTTCTTGTGGGGCTTTATGGGTCTTTGATTGGCATATATACAATCATCAATATCCATGGTATTTATTTAATTAGGTTATTTGTCTTCAACTCGTAACTGCTAGTCTTGTAACTTCTGTTGTAACTTCTCCTGCTGTAACTTCTACTGTTGTAACTTCTACTGTTGTAACTTCTACTGTTGTAACTTCTACTGTTGTAACTTCTACTGCTGTAACTTCTACTGTTGTAACTTCTACTGTTGTAACTTCTACTGCTGTAACTTCTACTGCTGTAACTTCTACTGCACTTCTACTGCTGTAACTTCTACTGCTGTAACTTCTACTGTTGTAACTTCTACTGCTGTAACTTCTACTGTTGTAACTTCTACTGCTGTAACTTCTACTGTTGTAACTTCTACTGCTGTAAAGTCTGCTGTTATCTCAGTTGTTGGTTTGTGTCTGTTCTCTGCACAGCTGGAGCCTCTGTGTGACTCAGTCTAATGTAAGAGACAGTTTTAACTGTCAACCTCATTAAAGGGGAAACTGTCTAACCAATAGTATGACACTAACCACCACCATGTGACGACAGACTTATTTTCAGAAAACCACGTTTGTTTCTCACAGTGAAGATTAGTTTGTATATTTAGTTTATATTAGTTTAGTTTACCACAGTGTAGATTAGTGTGTATATTTAGTTTATATTACTTTAGTTTACCAGTGTAGATTAGTTTGTATATTTAGTGTATATTAGTTTAGTTTACCACAGTGTAGATACCTTTTACCATGTGATTAAAGAATTGAAGTGACAATATATTTACATGGAGTAAAATGGGACCCTGTGAATTCACACACACATCACAGAGCATGACTGTAGTTCTGTGAGGTTATGTATCACTACACAGTGGATTCTACTAATCACAGCTTGATGATGAAGAGTTAATTATTATCTTTGTATTGTTGTGGCAAAAACTAAAACATGCAGACCTTGGGGTTCCCAGGACTGAGTCTGGCCAGCTGTGGTCGACCATCAATGACCATGTAGAGTTGTATCATTCTATACTGTCTCCTGTGTGACATGGACACTAGAGAGAATAGTTATTCAGAGATGTCTCTGTCTTTCTCGGAGAGGGCCTGAGGTCTATATTTACTGTATCCTGTGTGACATGGACACCAGAGTCAAGAGTTATTCAGAGACATTTATACACACTTCTTCTTTCTTCTTCTGTGGATGGGAGGAGGGGGAGGGCTAAATATGTAAGGTTCTCAGAAATATTTTCTCTCCCTCTCCATATCTGTCTCACTCTGTATCTCCCTCTCTTTCCCCCACTCTGTCTATCTGTCCTGTGAAACATTGAGACCAGAGATATTAGTTATTCAGAGATGTCTCTATCTTTCTCAGAGAGGGCCTAAGGACCACATGTACTGTCTCCTACATTCTCTATCTACATCAAAAGAAGTTGGAGAACAATAACTGCACTGCACACTAACATCTCCCTGTTTATCAAAGACTGTATGGTGTCACAAAGTACAGAAGTGATAATGGGTATAAGAACAGCTATCTGTCACATGTTTCTTACTGGAAAAAAGGCAAACCACTTACTGTAAATTGCATGTTGATCATTTGCATAAGACCTGGCTCAGAATAGAGCACTACATTTCTCAAGGGCTGTGTCTGGGGAGTCCTGTGTGTAATTCCTCCCTTCCTTCACCAGTAATAAGGGGTGTGTCTGAGGAGTCCTGTGTGTAATTCCTCCCTTCCTTCACCAGTAATAAGGGGTGTGTCTGAGGAGTCCTGTGTGTAATTCCTCCCTTCCTTCACCAGTAATAAGGGGTGTGTCTGAGGAGTCCTGTGTGTAATTCCTCCCTTCATTCACCAGTAATAAGGGGTGTGTCTGGGGAGTCCTGTGTTTGCATTGACCTCAAGACACCGATTCACCACCTGTTATGATAGTGGACAGTTAGTTATTGATCCTGTCATCAGATAGAGGACAGTTAGTTATTGATCCTGTCATCAGATAGAGGACAGTTAGTTATTGATCCTGTCATCAGATAGTGGACAGTTAGTTATTCATCCTGTCATCAGATAGTGGACAGTTAGTTATTGATCCTGTCATCAGATACAGGACAGTTAGTTATTTATCCTGTCATCAGATAGTGGACAGTTAGTTATTGATCCTGTCATCAGATACAGGACAGTTAGTTATTGATCCTGTCATCAGATAGTGGACAGTTAGTTATTGATCCTGTCATCAGATACAGGACAGTTAGTTATTGATCCTGTCATCAGATAGAGGACAGTTAGTTATTGATCCTGTCATCAGATAGTGGACAGTTAGTTATTGATCCTGTCATCAGATAGTGGACAGTTAGTTATTGATCCTGTCATCAGATACAGGACAGTTAGTTATTGATCCTGTCATCAGATACAGGACAGTTAGTTATTGATCCTGTCATCAGATACAGGACAGATAGTTATTGATCCTGTCATCAGATAGTGGACAGTTAGTTATTGATCCTGTCATCAGATACAGGACAGTTAGTTATTGATCCTGTCATCAGATAGTGGACAGTTAGTTATTGATCCTGTCATCAGATAGAGGACAGTTAGTTATTGATCCTGTCATCAGATACAGGACAGTTAGTTATTGATCCTGTCATCAGATAGAGGACACTTAGTTATTGATCCTGTCATCAGATACAGGACAGTTAGTTATTGATCCTGTCATCAGATACAGGACAGTTAGTTATTGATCCTGTCATCAGATAGAGGACAGTTAGTTTTTGATCCTGTCATCAGATAGAGGACAGTTAGTTATTGATCCTGTCATCAGATAGAGGACAGTTAGTTATTGAGCCTGTCATCAGATAGAGGACAGTTAGTTATTGATCCTGTCATCAGATAGAGGACAGTTAGTTATTGATCCTGTCATCAGATAGTGGACAGTTAGTTATTGATCCTGTCATCAGATACAGGACAGTTAGTTATTGATCCTGTCATCAGATAGTGGACAGTTAGTTATTGATCCTGTCATCAGATACAGGACAGTTAGTTATTGATCCTGTCATCAGATAGAGGACAGTTAGTTATTGATCCTGTCATCAGATAGTGGACAGTTAGTGGACAGTTAGTTATTGATCCTGTCATCAGATACAGGACAGTTAGTTATTGATCCTGTCATCAGATACAGGACAGTTAGTTATTGATCCTGTCATCAGATACAGGACAGATAGTTATTGATCCTGTCATCAGATAGTGGACAGTTAGTTATTGATCCTGTCATCAGATACAGGACAGTTAGTTATTGATCCTGTCATCAGATAGTGGACAGTTAGTTATTGATCCTGTCATCAGATAGAGGACAGTTAGTTATTGATCCTGTCATCAGATACAGGACAGTTAGTTATTGATCCTGTCATCAGATAGAGGACAGTTAGTTATTGATCCTGTCATCAGATACAGGACAGTTAGTTATTGATCCTGTCATCAGATACAGGACAGTTAGTTATTGATCCTGTCATCAGATAGAGGACAGTTAGTTTTTGATCCTGTCATCAGATAGAGGACAGTTAGTTATTGATCCTGTCATCAGATAGAGGACAGTTAGTTATTGAGCCTGTCATCAGATAGAGGACAGTTAGTTATTGATCCTGTCATCAGATAGAGGACAGTTAGTTATTGATCCTGTCATCAGATAGTGGACAGTTAGTTATTGATCCTGTCATCAGATACAGGACAGTTAGTTATTGATCCTGTCATCAGATAGTGGACAGTTAGTTATTGATCCTGTCATCAGATAGAGGACAGTTAGTTATTGATCCTGTCATCAGATAGAGGACAGTTAGTTATTGATCCTGTCATCAGATAGTGGACAGTTAGTTATTCATCCTGTCATCAGATAGTGGACAGTTAGTTATTGATCCTGTCATCAGATAGAGGACAGTTAGTTATTGATCCTGTCATCAGATAGAGGACAGTTAGTTATTTATCCTGTCATCAGATAGTGGACAGTTAGTTATTGATCCTGTCACCAGATAGAGGACAGTTAGTTATTGATCCTGTCATCAGATACAGGACAGTTAGTTATTGATCCTGTCATCAGATAGAGGACAGTTAGTTATTGATCCTGTCATCAGATACAGGACAGTTAGTTATTGATCCTGTCATCAGATACAGGACAGTTAGTTATTGATCCTGTCATCAGATAGAGGACAGTTAGTTTTTGATCCTGTCATCAGATAGAGGACAGTTAGTTATTGATCCTGTCATCAGATAGAGGACAGTTAGTTATTGAGCCTGTCATCAGATAGAGGACAGTTAGTTATTGATCCTGTCATCAGATAGAGGACAGTTAGTTATTGATCCTGTCATCAGATAGTGGACAGTTAGTTATTGATCCTGTCATCAGATACAGGACAGTTAGTTATTGATCCTGTCATCAGATAGTGGACAGTTAGTTATTGATCCTGTCATCAGATACAGGACAGTTAGTTATTGATCCTGTCATCAGATAGAGGACAGTTAGTTATTGATCCTGTCATCAGATAGTGGACAGTTAGTGGACAGTTAGTTATTGATCCTGTCATCAGATACAGGACAGTTAGTTATTGATCCTGTCATCAGATACAGGACAGTTAGTTATTGATCCTGTCATCAGATACAGGACAGATAGTTATTGATCCTGTCATCAGATAGTGGACAGTTAGTTATTGATCCTGTCATCAGATACAGGACAGTTAGTTATTGATCCTGTCATCAGATAGTGGACAGTTAGTTATTGATCCTGTCATCAGATAGAGGACAGTTAGTTATTGATCCTGTCATCAGATACAGGACAGTTAGTTATTGATCCTGTCATCAGATAGAGGACAGTTAGTTATTGATCCTGTCATCAGATACAGGACAGTTAGTTATTGATCCTGTCATCAGATACAGGACAGTTAGTTATTGATCCTGTCATCAGATAGAGGACAGTTAGTTTTTGATCCTGTCATCAGATAGAGGACAGTTAGTTATTGATCCTGTCATCAGATAGAGGACAGTTAGTTATTGAGCCTGTCATCAGATAGAGGACAGTTAGTTATTGATCCTGTCATCAGATAGAGGACAGTTAGTTATTGATCCTGTCATCAGATAGTGGACAGTTAGTTATTGATCCTGTCATCAGATACAGGACAGTTAGTTATTGATCCTGTCATCAGATAGTGGACAGTTAGTTATTGATCCTGTCATCAGATAGAGGACAGTTAGTTATTGATCCTGTCATCAGATAGAGGACAGTTAGTTATTGATCCTGTCATCAGATAGTGGACAGTTAGTTATTCATCCTGTCATCAGATAGTGGACAGTTAGTTATTGATCCTGTCATCAGATAGAGGACAGTTAGTTATTGATCCTGTCATCAGATAGAGGACAGTTAGTTATTTATCCTGTCATCAGATAGTGGACAGTTAGTTATTGATCCTGTCACCAGATAGAGGACAGTTAGTTATTGATCCTGTCATCAGATACAGGACAGTTAGTTATTGATCCTGTCATCAGATACAGGACAGTTAGTTATTTATCCTGTCATCAGATACAGGACAGTTAGTTATTGATCCTGTCATCAGATAGAGGACAGTTAGTTATTGATCCTGTCATCAGATAGTGGACAGTTAGTTATTGATCCTGTCATCAGATAGTGGACAGTTAGTTATTGATCCTGTCATCAGATACAGGACAGTTAGTTATTGATCCTGTCATCAGATAGTGGACAGTTAGTTATTGATCCTGTCATCAGATACAGGACAGTTAGTTATTGATCCTGTCATCAGATAGAGGACAGTTAGTTTTTGATCCTGTCATCAGATAGTGGACAGTTAGTTATTGATCCTGTCATCAGATAGAGGACAGTTAGTTATTGATCCTGTCATCAGATAGAGGACAGTTAGTTATTGATCCTGTCATCAGATAGTGGACAGTTAGTTATTGATCCTGTCATCAGATAGAGGACAGTTAGTTATTGATCCTGTCATCAGATACAGGACAGTTAGTTATTGATCCTGTCATCAGATACAGGACAGTTAGTTATTGATCCTGTCATCAGATAGTGGACAGTTAGTTATTGATCCTGTCATCAGATAGAGGACAGTTAGTTATTGATCCTGTCATCAGATAGTGGACAGTTAGTTATTTATCCTGTCATCAGATAGTGGACAGTTAGTTATTGATCCTATTATCAGATAGAGGACAGTTAGTTATTGATCCTGTCATCAGATAGAGGACAGTTAGTTATTGATCCTGTCATCAGATAGTGGACAGTTAGTTATTGATCCTGTCATCAGATAGAGGACAGTTAGTTTTTGATCCTGTCATCAGATAGAGGACAGTTAGTTATTGATCCTGTCATCAGATAGAGGACAGTTAGTTATTGAGCCTGTCATCAGATAGTGGACAGTTAGTTATTGATCCTGTCATCAGATAGTGGACAGTTAGTTATATATCCAACCTTGATGGCCTCTCAACGTGTGTGTGTGTGTGTGTGTGTGTGTGTGTGTGTGTGTGTGTGTGTGTGTGTGTGTGTGTGTGTGTGTGTGTGTGTGTGTGTGTGTGTGTGTGTGTGTGTGTGTGTGTGTGTGTGTGTGAGAGAGAGAGAATAGGAGTGAGAGAAAGAGGAAGTGAGGTTGAAAATGTGTGTGTGTGTGTTCTTAGTTACCATCCATGTCTCAGTCATATCCCTTTAACTAGCTGTTATCAGGGAAGCCTCTAGTGGGGGGTAAAGGTATACATTACAGTCCACAAACCTCACACACTCACATACACACACACAGATATGAGCCTCCTGTAACGGTTGTCGTCGGGAATGGAGGACCAAAACGCAGCAGGAATGTGGATGCTCATCTTGTATTTTATTTTAAATAAAGAGAACACCAAAATAACAAACGAAGAACGCACGAACAACAAAACAGTCTTGTCAGGCACACTCAGCAAAACAAGAAACAATCTCCCACAACACTACACCAAACAATTACCCATATATAGGACTCTCAATCAGAGGCAACAAGAAAACACCTGCCTCCAATTGAGAGTCCAACCCCAATAAACTAGACAAAGAAATACAAAAGACTAGAGACCACAGAAATACAAACCTAAAACATAACCCCAAAAAACCCGGAAATAATAAATCAAACACCCTACTACATAAAACACCACCCCGAACCACATAAACAAAATACCCTCTGCCACGTCCTGACCAAACTACAATAACGAATAACCCTTATACTGGTCAGGACGTGACAGTACCCCCCCTAAAGGTGCTAACCCCGGATGCACCTCATAAAATAAAAAAACAAAACAACAACAACAATAACAATAATCCCCCTAAACTAAAGGGAGGGAAGGGAGGGTGGCTGCCGTCACCGACGGCACTTGTGCTACACCCCCCCCCTCCCCAACCCACCTATACAGGAGGTGGTTCTGGCTCCGGCCTACTGTCCTCCAGAATGCAGACAGACTTGATCAGTTTCGGGCCGTAGGCAGACTCCCATCGTTCCAGATCGTAGGCAGACCTCTTCCGTTCCACACTGTAGGAAGACTCATTTGATACATAGTTAATCCTATTTAGTTCTGGATCGTCAACAGACTTACTTAGTTCCGGGTTGCTGATAGACTCCCTTGGTTCCGGGTCACAGGCAGACTCCCTCGGTTCCGGGTCGCAGGCAGACTCCCTCGGTTCTGGGTCGCAGGCAGACTCCCTCGGTTCCGGACTAGACACTGTTGCCGGATACTCTGGACTGCACATTGGTGCCGGATACTCTGGACTGCACACTGTTGCCGGATACTCTGGACTGCACACTGTTGCCGGATACTCTGGACTGCACACTGTTGCCGGATACTCTGGACTGCACACTGCTGCCGGATACTCTGGACTGCATACTGATGCCGGATACTCTGGACTGCACACTGTTGCCGGACACTCTGGACTGCACACTATTGCCGAACTCTCGAGGCTGGGCTGACGCACTGCAAGCCTTATGCATGGTACTGGTACTGGATGTGCCAGTCTGTGGACACGCACCTCAGGGCTAGTGTGGGGGAGCGGGAACAGGCCGAGTCGGACTGGGTTGACGCACTGGAAGCCTGATGCGTGGTGCTGGTACTGGAGGTATCAGCCTGGGAACACGCACCTCAGGGCTAGTGCGGGAGCGGGAACAGGACGAGTCGGACTGGGCTGACGCACTGGAAGCCTGATGCGTGGTGCTGGTACTGGAGGTATCAGCCTGGGAACACGCACCTCAGGGATAGTGCGGGGAGCGGGAACAGGACGAGTCGGACAGGGCTGACGCACTGGACCGTAGAGGCGTACTGGCGGTCTCGAGCGCAGAACTGGCATCACTCTTACTGGCTGGATGCCCACTTCCCCCTGGCAAATGCGGGCGCTGGTATTGCGCGTGCACGGCCTAAAAAATACTTGGCCTCGCCACAGTACCCATTACCCCGAAGCACGGGACCTGTCCAGTCACTGGTTGCCCAGAAAAGGTATGGGGATTTGGCCTGGGGCTCAATCCTCGCCCAGCCAAACTACCCATGTGCCCCCCAAAACATTCTTGGGGCAGCCTCTCGGGCTTAAAAGCCAGTCGTGTTCCCCTGTAGCGTTCCCTGTCATCGCTCCACTTCCTCCATGGACCTTCTCCTGCCATAATCTCCTCCCACGTCCACTTCTCACAATCGTCCATATAACCCCAAAAACCCGGAAATAATAAATCAAACACCCTACTACATAAAACACCACCCCGAACCACATAAACAAAATACCCTCTGCCACGTCCTGACCAAACTACAATAACAAATAACCCTTATACTGGTCAGGACGTGACACCTCCAAAGCCTGGCTCAGGGGAAAATTAATGTATAATGGGGGGGGTCTACTTGCGTGTGTGTGTCTTATCCAACCGAAGACCTCCACTCACTCAACGGGAGAAATTCTGGTCACATCCCGCCCCACCCACCGACCCTTTGAATCAATCAAACCCTCCCTGTCTTCGCCCCCTCTTCCCCTGGAAAACCCAGCGTTTAATTATTTTACAGTGAATGAGAACGTGAAAGCAGAGGATGTTTCCTCTTTCTATAGCAACGGTCATCTAAATTACTTTAAGGTGTTAAAACAATTCTAATAAATTAAGTAATTGTTTTATTTTTAGAATACATCAGTTATTTACTGAGTTATAGAACATGGCAATGACAAAGTTCAGAGATTGAGGTAGGATGTACATGTATTGTGAAATGTCACAACAAATGTTATGTATTCATATATAAATGTTATGTATTCATATATAAATGTTATGTATTCATATATAAATGTTCTTATTCTATCAGGTATTTTTTTTAAATTTGTATTAAAAGAAAGAAAATTATATGTGCCTAATTTATATAAATATACTTGGCGGAGTTGCATATATGAATAAATTAACATAAAGGGGAGGGGTATGACTGCAACCTCCAAACACTTGCTCTATCTACCCTAACTGCACTCGCCTGCGCCGTCTAGACTGTCTCAGTCATTAAAGTGTTGTCACGCTCTCTTGCATAATTCAACAAGTGTGTCAGTGAGGAGATTTGTTTATCTGGCCCGGGTTACCCCGGTGGGAAGAATTTGAACTGGGGGAAAAGTGACTGCATTCGTTCTGGAGCAGGGCTGCCTCCTGGGCGTGAGCCAGGTGCTCCGCTTTGGAAGACGGTGAAATTGGCTCAAAACAAAAAGTTAGGTAATTAAGCTCGAGGAGTAATGAGTAGCATTCTGTGTTTTCACATGCAAAGGTTATTGATTTTGATAAGAACGATTTATCTGCCTTCCCAATGAATTAAAACATTTATTTCATGGAAAAGAGATGTTTCTGGATGATGCACCTAGCTGCCTTGATGACAACATGACCGATTACAGTTTGAGTTGAGTAAAGCGTTCCTCCCTCGCCCGTCGTCGCTCGATTCAACCCGGGCCAGCGTAATATAACTTTTCAGAAGTTGCTTTCATTTCAGAGCATCTAGTTTGTAAACATTTAAACCGTATTAAAATCCCCCCAAAAATGAACACCGATCAAAAAATAAAGTTATCTTTCTTCTCTTTCTCGTGATGCACGTGTCGAGACGGTGGGTTAAATTCCAGACTAAGATTTAGCCTTTGACAGGTAATTACAAACCTTTTTACGGTCGTAATGCTGCCGGGGGAAAACTATAGGCACAAGCAAGAATATGGAAGAGTCACAGGAGTACGATGAAAGCAATCAAACCAGAGAGATTTAAGTGACAAGTGGAAGTCCCACCCCTCAAATACAGGAAATAGATGGTTGAAAAAGACAGATCCTCAGGTGGATGGGGCATGCACATTGCTACTTTCTATTTTTGTATACGCATGTCATAACATAGTTAACAGGGTCTCAGTCCATCATAACATAGTTAACAGGGTCTCAGTCCATCATAACATAGTTAACAGGGTCTTCAGTCCATCATAACATAGTTAACAGGGTCTCAGTCCATCATAACATAGTTAACAGGGTCTCAGTCCATCATAACATAGTTAACAGGGTCTCAGTCCATCATAACATAGTTAACAGGGTCTCAGTCCATCATAACATAGTTAACAGGGTCTTCAGTCCATCATAACATTAGAGAGCCAGAGCACCAATCACGAATCCTGTCTCCCAGACACATCTTTGTCTAGTCTGTCCATCCTCCTGTTATGGTGGAGCAGAACAACATACTGTTCTGTAATGGAACATGTCTAGTGTGTCCATCCTCCTGTTATGGTGGAGCAGAACAACATACTGTTCTGTAATGGAACATGTCTAGTCTGTCCATCCTGTTATGGTGGAGCAGAACAACATACTGTTCTGTAATATAACATGTCTAGTCTGTCCATCCTCCTGTTATGGTGGAGCAGAACAACATACTGTTCTGTAATGGAACATGTCTAGTCTGTCCATCCTCCTGTTATGGTGGAGCAGAACATCATACTGTTCTGTAATGGAACATGTCTAGTCTGTCCATCATGTTATGGTGGAGCAGAACAACATACTGTTCTGTAATGGAACATACTAGTCTGTCCATCCTGTTATGGTGGAGCAGAACAACATACTGTTCTGTAATGGAACATGTCTAGTCTGTCCATCATGTTAAGGTGGAGCAGAACAACATACTGTTCTGTAATGGAACATGTCTAGTCTGTCCATCATGTTAAGGTGGAGCAGAACAACATACTGTTCTGTAATGGAACATGTCTAGTCTGTCCATCATGTTAAGGTGGAGCAGAACAACATACTGTTCTGTAATGGAACATGTCTAGTCTGTCCATTCATGTTAAGGTGGAGCAGAACAACATACTGTTCTGTAATGGAACATGTCTAGTCTGTCCATCATGTTAAGGTGGAGCAGAACAACATACTGTTCTGTAATGGAACATGTCTAGTCTGTCCATCCTCCTGTTATGGTGGAGCAGAACAACATACTGTTCTGTAATGGAACATGTCTAGTCTGTCCATCATGTTAAGGTGGAGCAGAACAACATACTGTTCTGTAATGGAACATGTCTAGTCTGTCCATCCTCCTGTTATGGTGGAGCAGAACAACATACTGTTCTGTAATGGAACATGTCTAGTCTGTCCATCCTGTTATGGTGGACCAGAACAACATACTGTTCTGTAATGGAACATGTCTAGTCTGTCCATCATGTTAAGGTGGAGCAGAACAACATACTGTTCTGTAATGGAACATGTCTAGTCTGTCCATCCTGTTATGGTGGAGCAGAACAACATGCTGTTCTGTAATGGAACATGTCTAGTCTGTCCATCATGTTAAGGTGGAGCAGAACAACATACTGTTCTGTAATGGAACATGTCTAGTCTGTCCATCCTCCTGTTATGGTGGAGCAGAACAACATACTGTTCTGTAATGGAACATGTCTAGTCTGTCCATCATGTTATGGTGGAGCAGAACAACATACTGTTCTGTAATGGAACATGTCTAGTCTGTCCATCCTCCTGTTATGGTGGAGCAGAACAACATACTGTTCTGTAATGGAACATGTCTAGTCTGTCCATCATGTTAAGGTGGAGCAGAACAACATACTGTTCTGTAATGGAACATGTCTAGTCTGTCCATCCTGTTATGGTGGAGCAGAACAACATACTGTTCTGTAATGGAACATGTCTAGTCTGTCCATCATGTTAAGGTGGAGCAGAACAACATACTGTTCTGTAATGGAACATGTCTAGTCTGTCCATCCTGTTATGGTGGAGCAGAACAACATACTGTTCTGTAATGGAACATGTCTAGTCTGTCCATCATGTTAAGGTGGAGCAGAACAACATACTGTTCTGTAATGGAACATGTCTAGTCTGTCCATCCTCCTGTTATGGTGGAGCAGAACAACATACTGTTCTGTAATGGAACATGTCTAGTCTGTCCATCCTGTTATGGTGGAGCAGAACAACATACTGTTCTGTAATGGAACATGTCTAGTCTGTCCATCATGTTAAGGTGGAGCAGAACAACATACTGTTCTGTAATGGAACATGTCTAGTCTGTCCATCCTGTTATGGTGGAGCAGAACAACATGCTGTTCTGTAATGGAACATGTCTAGTCTGTCCATCATGTTAAGGTGGAGCAGAACAACATACTGTTCTGTAATGGAACATGTCTAGTCTGTCCATCCTCCTGTTATGGTGGAGCAGAACAACATACTGTTCTGTAATGTAACATGTCTAGTCTGTCCATCATGTTAAGGTGGAGCAGAACAACATACTGTTCTGTAATGGAACATGTCTAGTCTGTCCATCCTCCTGTTATGGTGGAGCAGAACAACATACTGTTCTGTAATGGAACATGTCTAGTCTGTCCATCATGTTATGGTGGAGCAGAACAACATACTGTTCTGTAATGGAACATGTCTAGTCTGTCCATCATGTTATGGTGGAGCAGAACAACATACTGTTCTGTAATGGAACATGTCTAGTCTGTCCATCATGTTAAGGTGGAGCAGAACAACATACTGTTCTGTAATGGAACATGTCTAGTCTGTCCATCCTCCTGTTATGGTGGAGCAGAACAACATACTGTTCTGTAATGGAACATGTCTAGTCTGTCCATCATGTTAAGGTGGAGCAGAACAACATACTGTTCTGTAATGGAACATGTCTAGTCTGTCCATCATGTTAAGGTGGAGCAGAACAACATACTGTTCTGTAATATAACATGTCTAGTCTGTCCATCATGTTAAGGTGGAGCAGAACAACATACTGTTCTGTAATGGAACATGTCTAGTCTGTCCATCATGTTAAGGTGGAGCAGAACAACATACTGTTCTGTAATGGAACATGTCTAGTCTGTCCATCCTCCTGTTATGGTGGAGCAGAACAACATACTGTTCTGTAATGGAACATGTCTAGTCTGTCCATCATGTTAAGGTGGAGCAGAACAACATACTGTTCTGTAATGGAACATGTCTAGTCTGTCCATCATGTTAAGGTGGAGCAGAACAACATACTGTTCTGTAATGGAACATGTCTAGTCTGTCCATCCTGTTATGGTGGAGCAGAACAACATACTGTTCTGTAATGGAACATGTCTAGTCTGTCCATCATGTTATGGTGGAGCAGAACAACATACTGTTCTGTAATGGAACATGTCTAGTCTGTCCATCATGTTATGGTGGAGCAGAACAACACACTGTTCTGTAATGGAACATGTCTAGTCTGTCCATCCTGTTATGGTGGAGCAGAACAACATACTGTTCTGTAATGGAACATGTCTAGTCTGTCCATCCTCCTGTTATGGTGGAGTAGAACAACACACTGTTCTGTAATGGAACATGTCTAGTCTGTCCATCCTGTTATGGTGGAGCAGAACAACATACTGTTCTGTAATGTAACATGTCTAGTCTGTCCATCCTGTTATGGTGGAGCAGAACAACATACTGTTCTGTAATGGAACATGTCTAGTCTGTCCATCCTGTTATGGTGGAGCAGAACAACATACTGTTCTGTAATGGAACATGTCTAGTCTGTCCATCCTGTTATGGTGGAGTAGAACAACATACTGTTCTGTAATGTAACATGTCTAGTCTGTCCATCCTCCTGTTATGGTGGAGTAGAACAACATACTGTTCTGTAATGGAACATGTCTAGTCTGTCCATCATGTTATGGTGGAGCAGAACAACATACTGTTCTGTAATGTAACATGTCTAGTCTGTCCATCCTCCTGTTATGGTGGAGTAGAACAACATACTGTTCTGTAATGGAACATGTCCAGTCTGTCCATCATGTTAAGGTGGAGCAGAACAACATGCTGTTCTGTAATGGAACATGTCTAGTCTGTCCATCATGTTATGGTGGAGCAGAACAACATACTGTTCTGTAATATAACATGTCTAGTCTGTCCATCATGTTATGGTGGAGCAGAACAACATACTGTTCTGTAATGGAACATGTCTAGTCTGTCCATCCTGTTATGGTGGAGCAGAACAACATACTGTTCTGTAATGGAACATGTCTAGTCTGTCCATCATGTTATGGTGGAGCAGAACAACATACTGTTCTGTAATGGAACATGTCTAGTCTGTCCATCATGTTAAGGTGGAGCAGAACAACATACTGTTCTGTAATGGAACATGTCTAGTCTGTCCATCCTCCTGTTATGGTGGAGCAGAACAACATACTGTTCTGTAATGTAACATGTCTAGTCTGTCCATCATGTTAAGGTGGAGCAGAACAACACACTGTTCTGTAATGGAACATGTCTAGTCTGTCCATCCTCCTGTTATGGTGGAGCAGAACAACATACTGTTCTGTAATGGAACATGTCTAGTCATGTGTATTACTTTCACTCCCTGATCTGTTTCACCTGTCTTTGTGCTTGTCTCCACCCACGTCCAGGTGTCGCCCAGCTTCCTCATTATCCCCAGTGTATTGATACCTGTGTTCTCTGTTTGTGTGTTGCCTGTTCGTCTTGTCTTGTCAAGCTTACCAGCGTGTTTTTCCATGCTCCTGCTTTCCTAGTCTCTGTTTTTCTAGCCCTCCCGGTTCTGACCCGTTCTGCATGCCCTGACACTGAGCCCGAATGCCTGACCATTCAGCCTGCCTTGACCTCAAGCCTGTCTGCCCTGACACTGAGCCCACCTGCCTGACCATTCAGCCTGCCTTGACCTCGAACCTGCCTGCAGGGAGTCACCATTCAAAAACATGAGGAGCTATTTCGAGAACCTTACGGAAGGTCTCCAGGGGCTGAACTACAACAGTTGCCTGTATTGTGATGCTACAGGGCATTACATATCCACCTGTCCAGTAAAAGAGCAGACTCATCAGCTAGGTAAGAGTACCATGGTGGGTCATACTGGGAGTTTTCTAACTCACGTTACTCATACTCTCTTCCGTGTTATCCTGCTGTTGGGTGACTGGTCTAAATCTCTCCTGTTGCTTATTGACTCTTGTCATCATGTGCCTTTGGGTGGATGGGTGGGGGGGAGTCATAGGCTGCCAACCCCCTTTTCTCTCTCTTTCTCTCTCCACAGTTTTATGGCGTAAACACCAGGTAGGAACTTTGGGTTTGGCAGGTTTGAGGGGAAAGAAACCTCTTTGAGACAAAGGATCTTCTCCTGCCAAAACTCCTACGTCCCCAAATGTGGAGAATTAAACAATATTTCTATTTTTGAGAATGTGGAACCGGTCGGTGGGAAATTAAAGAAAGATCCTGTTGAAGTTGTTTTATTTTGTGACATCATGAAAGACAGTAGACCAATATAACTGTAATTTTGAAGTGTAC
The DNA here is from genome assembly GCF_905237065.1 of Salmo salar. Classification (NCBI taxonomy): domain Eukaryota; kingdom Metazoa; phylum Chordata; class Actinopteri; order Salmoniformes; family Salmonidae; genus Salmo; species Salmo salar. The sequence continues at coordinate 3,407,964 of NC_059445.1, forward strand.
ATTCGTCACGTCCTGACCAGTAAAGGGGTTATTTGTTATTGTAGTTTGGTCAGGGACGTGGCAGGGGGTGTTTGTTTTATGTGGTTCGGGGTTTGTTAGGATGTGTGTTTATGTAGAGGGGTGTTTGTTTAGAGTATTCCGGGGTTTTGGTTATGTTCTATGTTTTGTATTTCTATGCTCTGTCTATGTTGTGTATTTCTTTGTGTTGGCCTGGTATGGCTCTCAATCAGCATCGTTGTTGCTGATTGAGAGTCACTTAGGTAGCCCTGTTTTCACATGTCCCTTGTGGGAAGTTGTTGTTGCACTGCTGTGTTAGCTTGCAATATTGTTCGTTCGTACGTTTTCTTGTTTTGTTTATTAAGTGTTCTAATAAAAGATAAAATGAGCACTCAACCCGCTGCGCCTTGGTCCAGTATATACGACGACCGTTACAGAACTTCCCACCACCAATGGACCAAGCAGCGGGCCCAGGAGGAGCAAGGATCCTGGGCCAGGGAGAGAAGGAGTGGAGGACATCTTGGGCATGGGAAGAGGTAATGGCAGGGGACAAGACCCTGCCATGGAAACAGGTGGAGACAGCGAGGGAGGAATGGCGAAAATGGAGCGAAGAGGACTGGGACTGTTAAATTGGTACACGGTTGGCATTTAAGCCTGAGAGGCAGCCCCAATAAATGTTTTTGGGGGGCACACGGGTAGTTTGGCTGGGGCAGGGTTAAGTCCCAAGCCAACTCCCCATGCTTACCGGAGGCAGCATGTTACTGGTCAGGCCCCATGCTGTGGGGAGATGCGCACGGCGTCGAGGCCGAGCATTCATAGGCCGTGTGTGCGGTGCCAGCGTCCCGCATTTGCCAGGGGAAGTGGGCATCCAGCTAGTAAGGGTGGTGCCATGTACTGTGCTCGAGACCGCCAGTGCGCCTTCACGGCCCAGTGTATCCTGTTTCGCTCCTCCCACCAGTCCTGAGGTGCGTGTATCCAGTCTGGCGTATCCAAAGCCAGCACCACGCATTAGGATTCCAGTGTTTTCAGCCCAGTCCAACTCGTCCTGTTCCTGCTCCTCGCACTAGCCTTGAGGTGAGTGTCTCCAGTCTAGTACCTCCACTACCAGCCCCACGCATCAGGCTTTAAGTGCACAGTCCTCGTCCAGAGCTTCTGATGACAGTACCCGTCCAGCGCTTCCGGCAATAGTGCCCCGTCCAGAGTGTCCGGCAACAGTGCCCCGTCCAGAGTGTCCGGCAATAGTGCCCCGTCCAGAGTGTCCGGCAACAGTGCCCCGTCCAGAGTGTCCGGCAACAGTGCCCCGTCTAGAGAAGGCCCACAATCCAGAACTGAGAGAGAGACGACCTACAGTCCGAACCGAGTGAGACGGCCTACAGTCCGGAACCGAGAGAGTCGGCCTACAGTCCGGGACCGAGTGAGACGGCCTACAGTCCGGGACCGAGTGAGACGGCCTACAGTCCGGAACCGAAAGAGACGGCCTACAGTCCGGAACCGAGAGAGACGGCCTACAGTCCGAACCGAGAGAGCGGCCTACAGTCCGAACCGAGAGAGACGGCCTACAGTCCGGAACCGAGAGACGGCCTACAGTCCGGAACCGAGTGAGACGGCCTACAGTCCGGAACCGAGTGAGACGGCCTACAGTCCGGAACCGAGTGAGACGGCCTGCAGTCCGGAACCGGGAGAGATGGCCTACAGTCCGAACGGGCGCAGCCAGAGTCGCCCTATGGTCCGGAGCTCCCAGAGTCGCACTACGGTCCGAGCTCCCAGAGTCGCCCTTCTGCCCGAGGTCTACAGCGAAGCGCTTCAGCCCGAGGTCTACAGCGACGCGCTTCAGCCCGAGGTATTCAGCGGGGTGGACAGGTTAGGTGGGGAACTAAGGCCAGAGCCTGAGCAACCTCCACAGTAGGAGTATTGGGGAGGGGGTGTGGCACGGGGAACCGTCGGGGGCTTTATTTTGGGGTTTATTTTTTGTGTGAGGTGCATCCGGGGTCTGCACCTTTGGGAGTACTGTCACGTCCTGACCAGTAAAGGGGTTATTTGTTATTGTAGTTTGGTCAGGACGTGGCAGGGGTGTTTGTTTTATGTGGTTCGGGGTTTGTTAGGGTGTGTGTTTATGTAGAGGGGTGTTTGTTTAGAGTATTCCGGGGGTTTTGGTTATGTTCTATGTTTTGTATTTCTATGCTCTGTCTATGTTGTGTATTTCTTTGTGTTAGCCTGGTATGGCTGTCAATCAGGAACAGCTGTACATCGTTGTTGCTGATTGAGAGTCATACTTAGGTAGCCCTGTTTTCACATGTCCCTTGTGGGAAGTTGTTTGTTGCACTGCTGTGTTAGCTTGCAATACTGTTCGTTCGTGACGTTTTCTTGTTTTGTTTATTAAGTGTTCTAATAAAAGATAAAATGAGCACTCAACCCGCTGCGCCTTGGTCCAGTATATCGACGACTGTTACAAACATTCCTCAGTTATTAGATTTCTACCTGAATGTTGCATAAAATGAATAAGTATGACTACTTTTGAAAAGATAGAAATGTGACTTGAGTCTTCTAAATGAGATAATGTTTTTTCATGTTAAGTTTATCCAGTCAGGAACCACACCCACGTGAGCACAGACATTACGACAAACGTCATGGAACACCCCTTTTCACAGAGTTAATAAAAGGACTTGGGACAAAATTAACATTAGATCGGAGAACGTGAGGATCATCCGCACGTTGAAATGGCTACCACTCCAGAGACCAGAGAGCATGGAGCAGTAGCTACATGTTGAAATGGTTGGCAATTTAAATACAGACCAGTTACGTGCAGCGCCAGCTGAATACGAAACAAATGGTTAAGAAGAAAATCTCGACAAGACTACACATTTAGTCGCCAGCTGTATATGTACAATAGTCTAGGAAACTCGACCGAAGACGAGAGGAGAACATTTCCCTATTGAACGACCATTGGTACGCCTGACAAATCCACTATAACAAACTACAACTACAAAGACTTTGATCTCTGGTGGACAAACCAGAGACTTTCTGTCGACTGACTCTCCAGCAGACGGACAGGCCACAAAGGTCTACACTCGTAAATATGTAACTTGCAATTTATTTTCGAATGAGCTGCCGTTTATGTGCAAAGGGTTAGCATTTCCATGAGCCTAGATAACAGATGTGTGTACGATAGTGGAGTCCTTCGTCTGTTCTCCTGCTCTTTCTTACCTGCCCCTCCCATTCTATTGTCTACCAAGCCGTCATATCGATTTAGTCCACTAGGGACATTTCATGGCTTTGTGTTAGTAACCAATGAATAATCTATCCTGTGTTTTTTTATGTAATTCTGTGTGATTATTTAGTTAGTTAGTAAATAAATAATGAAGACAATTTGTAAATCCCTGATTCATCATTTATGCTAGGCTTCGTACACATATCCAGGGTTTGCGACATTCAGAATATGACTGATGAGGTAATAATACATTAAGTTGTGAAGGTAATCGATAAGATATGAAAATATCTGAAGAGAGTTAAAATTTTCAAAAATGTAACTCTTTAAATAACATTTTCACCTGGTTCCCCGACTTCCTAGTTAATTACTGTTTACATGATTAGTTTAATTGTGCAGTAATTACACAGAGAATTGATTTGATAACATAAGTGTTCCCCATTAATGATCGTCCACAGACACGAAACGATAGAGAGTCAGCCAACGTTATGACATCTCCATGTTAGGGATCAACTATTATACAGTAGAGAACAGTCCTTCTAGACTCCATGTTTGATCAACTATTATATAATACAGTGTGACATTTTCTCTGTGTTTATCCACTCGTATGTTTAGAATAATGCTGCTTCTCTAATAACCAACTTTGTTGGGTTCATGTGTGTAACTGATTGACTGTACATGGGAGGAATCCACACTATCACTGAATAAGCAATTTCCCAGTACAGCCAGAACATTGCTCTGGGAACCAAAAGGGTATCTCAGTTTTCAAGGTAAGAAGCCTGGTGTGGTATCAGTCAGTCTCATGCAGGAACCAACCGTGCTTATATGACTTGTTTGTGTCGCAGTTTAAAGGGTCTCAAATCAAATCAAACTTTATTAGTCACATGCTCCGAATACAAGAAGTGTAGACTTTACCGTGAAATGCTTACTTACAAGCCCTTAACCAACAGTGCAGTTCAAGAAGAGTTAAGAAAAATATTTAGCAAGTAGACTAAACTAAAAAGTAATAATAATAAAAATTAACATCAGGCTTGTGTTGAGTCAGTGAACCTCGATGACTGAGATAATAAAGATGGATTCATTTCCTTTGAATTTGAGTCTTAGTGGTGAATTTCCACAACAACAGAGAGAACAGTTATTCTGTTATCAATTCATTGTATTGTTATTGCATATGTTTTGTTGGTTTGATTATAATGTATTATTCATTTGCATTGTTATATATTGTATGTACTTGACAAGGTAAATAGAATGAGCAGAAAATAGTTTACGATTGATAGTACTTATCATAATCCTATTTAGCAGTTCAGAGCGAGGGATGAATCCTATTTCTCACAGATCCATCTGTATTTATAGGAACAGTCATAGTCCCACCATTCTCCTGTGTCTGATGAACCTGAGTAGAAATACACACAGTTCTCAGCTCTTCCACCATTAGGATCTCCACTGTTCCAATACCTGTAGAAGAAACAACACACGAGAATCAGGCTGTCCACTATTCCAATACCTGTAGGAGCAACAACACATAGGATCAGACTGTCCACTATTCCAATACCTGTAGGAGAAACAGCACATAGCATCAGGCTGTCCACTTTTCCGTTACCTGTACAAGAAACAACACATAGAATCAGACTGTCCACTGTTCCAATAACTGTAGAAGAAACAACACATAGAATCAGGCTGTCCACTGTTCCAATACCTGTAGAAGAAACAACACATTGAATCAGGCTGTCCACTGTTCCAATACCTGTAGGAGAAACAACACATAGAATCAGACTGTCCACTGTTCCAATACCTGTAGGAGAACAACACATAGAATCAGACTGTCCACTCTGAACCTACTTCTCCAGACATTGATGTCATGGTGAAAAATAATTCATTTTATGTCTTACTTTGTGGTCAGTGGTGTGTCGTCCACCCACTTCCAGGTCCCCTCAGAAACAGAGTCAGTCAGACCAATCCAGGCATAGTTCTTTCGTCCACATAACCAATTGACTAATGTCTGTCATTGTGGAAGAGATTCAACATTGTTAATACATAGCCATTACTACTCGTTATCTCTCTCTCTGTCTCTCTCTCTCTGTCTCTCTCTCACTGTCTCTCTCTCTTTCTCTCTGTCTCTCTCTCTCTCTCTCTCTCTCTCTCTGTCTTTAATTTCAATTCAATTTAAGAGCTTTATTGGCATGGGAAACATATGTTAACTATCAACGTCCTGACCATAGAAAGCTGTTATTTTCTATGGTAGAGTAGGTCAGGCGTAACAGGGTTTTTTTTTCTTGTTTAGATTTTCTATGTTATGTTCTAGTTTTTTGTATTTCTATGTTGGGCTTTTTTGGGATGATCTCCAATTAGGGCAGCTGGTCATCGTTGTCTCTAATTGGAGATCCTCTTAAGTAGTTGTTTGTGGGAGGTTGTTTTTTTGAGTTAGTGTATGTTGCACCGCTTCGTCACGGTTTGTTGTTTTTGTTCTTTAGTTCATTTGTAGATCTTGCATAGTTTCACAGTTCAATAAAATATGTGGATGATACACAGCTGCACTTTGGTCCGCTCCCCTTACATCGAGCGATGGGACATTAACATCGCTAAAGAAAGTGAGCTCGATAATAAACAATACAAGTAAACATTACACTTACAAAAGTTCCAAAACAATAAAGATACTACAAGTGTCATAATATGAGGAAGTAGATAAAGTACAAAAGGGAAAATAAATAGATGGGTTTTTACAATGGTGTTTGTTCTTTTACTGGTTGACCTTTTCTTGTGGCAACAGGTCACAAATCTTGCTGCGACAGTAATGGACACTTGTGGTATTTCACCCAGGTAGAGGGAGTTTATCAAAATTGGCTTTGTTTTCAAATTCTTTGTGAATCTGCTTATAATCTGAGGGAAATATGTGTCTCTCATAGAGTCAACATTTAGGGAGGTTGGGAAGTGCCTCAGTTTCGTCCTCATTTTATAGAAAAGTTGCACATAGCCTGTACTTCTCTTGAGAGCCAGGTCTGCCTCTCTCAATACGCAAGGCTATGCTCACTAAGTCTTACACTATAGTCAAAGCTTTCCTTAAGTTTGGGTCAACTCATTGGTCAAGGTATTCTGTTTAGGGCAAATAGTGCCATTCAAGTTTTCGTCAGTTTTTGTTAATACTTTCTAATGTGTCTAGTAATTATCTTTTGTTTTCTCATGATTTGGTTGGGTCTAATTATGTATGCAATATCCAGAGCTCTGTGGGGTCTTTGGTTTTTTGAACAGAGCCCAGACCAGCTTGCTTAGGGGACTCTTCTGCAGGTTCAACTCTCTGTAGGTGCTGGCTTTGTTATAGGAAGGGTTTGGAAGCTTCCTTTTCGGTGGTTGTAGAATTTAACAACTCTTTTCTGGATTTTGATAATTACTGGGTAATAGCTTAAATCTTTTTTGTCCCACGCTATGAACCTCGGCTTAATATATGGATTTTTTTCCCGCTTTCAATTTTTTTGGGGGATTGTTTTTTTTAAAATACTTCACTAAAACGGACGCATGCGAAGAGCAACTTATGGTCAAATGCTGCCAAAGTGGGTCCTGACAGCGTGGGAGCATTGTCAAAAAATCCAGCTAACATCAACGGGTTTCGTAGTTAGGCTGGACTGCTGCGTGTAAGAAGAAGAAGCTCAGCGGAGATTAGCCTCAGGATGAAAAGGTGACGAGAGCGACAATGAAAACGATCCAATATCGGATGAAGCAATTCTGAGGCTATTCAACTCCGCAAACCGAAGGAGATGACTTGGAAAAAAGGTGGTGGAGGAGGGAAGATAGTCACCAGTGACTTTCTTGGTAGGCTACTGTTTACCGCAAATTATTTATCTTTGTTAACCGTGTTTCGTTAAAGCCTATTTATTTTTGTTCAAGCAGTGTTTCGTTAAAGCCTATTTATTTTTTTGTTGCAAGCCATGTTTCACAGTTAATGGCTATTGATAGGGTGACCATACGTCCTCTTTCCCGGACATGTCCTCTTTTTGGACCTAAAAAATGCGTCCTGCCGGGATTTCTAAATCGCCCAAAAGGTCCGGGATTCGGCTTTTGCTTTCTACTGTCTACGCAGACATTCATTGTAAAGCGTTTTTGAGGGTTTCTTTGGCATTGCTTGTTACCTTTCTCTTTAGGTCCCGCCTTCTCACACGCCACCATTGGTGGGTCGTGTAGGCCCTACGCAAAATTGGTCAAAAACTGCAGGCATCTCAATCATTACCCTCACCATGGCAACAGCCAAGAGACAGCAGCAACCGTCAAACAGTGGCACATGGCTCCATGAACAGGGTAAAAATGCCCCGAAACGCAGAATGTAAATTCACAGACGATTTACAGAGAAAGTTCCCGTGTTTTCAGTCTTGGTCGGGATAACGTGTGAGAGAATGCATGACCTGCAAAGCTGGCAGGTACGTGTCATTGTCAAATAAAGGGTCCCTAGCGACCACTGTAGCAGCCCAAGCATAAGCTCCGGAAACACAAAATTGCAGCTAAAGGAGAGAGTTCAGTTCAGGTAAAATTAACTGACTATTTCGAGAGAGCAGGTAGAAACAGAAGATGCTGTTACTGCTGTGGAGGGAGTTTTTGCATTCCACAGCAGCATCGCATTGAAAATAGAGATCGTGGACTGCAGATCTGCCTTGTTAAAAAGGCTTTCCCTGATTCTGAGACCGCGCGAAATGTTCAAGTGCTCGTACTAAGACCGAAGCAATTGTTAACTTGTTATGGATAAGGGGCAGGTATTTTCACGGCGGATAAAAAACGTACTCGATTTAATCTGGTTATTACTCCTGCCCAGAAACTAGAATATGCATATAATTGTAACTTTGGATGAAAACACTCCAAAAGTTTCTAAAACTGTTTGAATGGTGTCTGTGGTATAACAGAACTCAAATAGCAGGCCAAAACCTGAGAAGATTCTGTACAGGAAGTACCCTGTCTGACCATTTCTTGGCCTTCTTTGCCATCTCTATCAAGCAGAAGTATCTCTGCTGTAACGTGACACTTCCTGAGGCTCCCAAAGGCTCTCAGAAAGCGCAGAACGTTGAATGATGACTTTGCTGTCTCTGGCTGTAAAAAACAGTAGCGCATTTTGGTAAGTGGTCGATCTGAGAACAATGGAACGGAATTGTGCGGCGTGTATGAAGACGACTCCATGTTTACATTTCAGTCTTTGAGCGAAAACAACGACTCCCGGTCGGGAATATTGCTCGGCTTTTGAGGAAAATCACACATAAGAATTGATTTTAAACAGCGTTTGGCATGCTTCAAAGAAATGCGGTAATGGAATATTTCGAATTTTTGTCACGATTGGCGGCGGGTAATCACCTCGTTACCCTTCGGATAGTGTCTTGGCGTAGAACAACGCCGGCATATGTGGATATAACTATGTATTATTTGGAACCAAAAACAACGTTGGGTGATGGTAAGTCCTGGGAGTGCATTCTGATGAAGAACAGCAAAGGTAATCCAATTTTCTTATAGTAAATCTGAGTTTGGTGAGTACCAAACTTGGTGGGTGTGTCAAAATAGCTAGCCATGATGGCAGGGGCTATCTACTCAGAATATTGCAAAAATGTGCTTTCACCGAAAAAGCTATTTTAACCTGTTATGGCTAGGGGCAGTATTTTCCACGGCTGGATAAAAAACATACCCGATTTAATCAGATTTTCTCCTGCCCGTAACTAGAATATGCATATAATTATTGGCTTTGGATGAAAACACCCTAAAGTTTCTAAAACTGTTTGAATGGTGTCTGTAGGTATAACAGAACTCATATGGCAGGCAAAAACCTGAGAAGATTTCATGCAGGAAGTGGCCTGTCTGATAAGGTGTCGTTCCTCTTGTCTCTGTTTATTGAAGTGAGGATCTTAGCTGTCCGTGACTGCTTCCTACGGCTGCCATAGGGTCTCAGAAGGCGGTAAAAGCTGAATCATGGCTTTGCAGGCTCTGGCTACAAACAAAGTAAGCGCGTTTTGGGTAGTGGCAATTTTTACAGTACTGTGAGACTCAGGCTCGTGCCCGCGTCGACCCGTTTAGCTAAATGGACATTCCCGGTCGGAATATTATCGTTTTTTTTACCAGAAAAATGGCAATAAAAATGGATTTTAAACAGCGGTTGACATGCTTCGAGAATCTACGGTAATGGAATATTTAGATTTTTTTTTGTCACGCAATTGCGCCATCTTGTGTGACCCTTCTTTACACCATTCGGATAGTGTCACAGGGCGCGCGAACAAAAGCGCTATTCGGATATAGCGATTGGTTATTTTGGAACAAACCAACATTTGTTATTGAAGTAGCAGTCCTGGGGAGTGCATTCTGGCCAGACAACAAAAGGTAATCAAACTTTTTATAATAGTAAATCTGATATTGGTGAGTGCTAAACTTGCCGGGTGTCTAGAAAATAGCTAGCCCGTGATGGCTGGGCTATGTACTTACAATATTGCAAAATGTGCTTTCACCAAAAGCTAATTTTAAAATTGGACATATCGAGAGTGCATAGAGAGTTCTGTATCTATAATTATTAAAATAATTGTTATGCTTTTTGAGCACGTTTATCGTGAAGTAATTTAGTAAATTGTTAGCAAATTCCCCGGAAGTTTGCGGAAATTTTATGCTAGTTCTGAGCAATCACATGCTAATGTAAAAGCTGTTTTTTGATATAAATATAGACTTGATTGAACAAAACATGCATGTATTGTATAACATAATGTCCTAGGTGTGTCATCTGATGAATCATCAAAGGTTAGTGCTGCATTTAGCTGTCTTCTGGGTTTTTTGTGACATTATATGCTAGCTTGAAAAATGGGTGTCTGATTATTTCTGGCTTGGTACTCTGCTGACATAATCTAATGTTTTGCTTTAAGCTGTAAAGCCTTTTTGAAATCGGACAGTGTGGTTAGATAAAGAGAGAGTCTTGTCTTTAAAATGCTGTGAAATAGTCATATGTTTGAAAAATTGAAAGGTTTTTGTAAGTTTTTGAGGGAATTTGTAATTAGCTCCATACATCATTGGATATTGGAGCAGGTGTTCCCGCTAGCGGAACGATCTAGATGTAAGAGGTTAAAATCGGACACCGTGATTGCATAAAGGGTTCTGTATCTATAAAATAATTGTTATGTTTTGTGAAGGCGTTTATCGTGAGTAATTTGGTAAATTCACCGGAAGTGTTGGAAATTGTACTAGTTCTAGGCGTCATGCTAATGTAAAAGCTGTTTTTATATAAAATGAACTTGATTGAACAAAACATGCATGTATTGTATAACATAATATCTAAGTGTCATCTGATGAAGATCATGAAAGTTAGTGCTGCATTTAGCTGTGGTTTTTGTTTTCGACCGGGAGACGTTATTTTCGTTCAAAGACTGAAAGAAGAAAAATGGGCATAACTGCGTGCAGCGTTCTTTATCGTGTCATTGTTCTCAGATCGACCACTATCCAAATCCCTACTGTTTTTCGCCCAGGGACTGCAGAGTCATCATTAGCGTTTTGGCGCCTTCTGAGAACTAACAAGTCTTAGAAAATGTCACGTTACAGCAGAGATCCTCTGTTTTCCATAAAGAGGCTATAGAGAGGCCAAGAAATGGTCAGAGAGGGCACTTCCTGTATGGAATATTCTCGGGTTTTGGCTGCCATGAGTTCTGTTATACTCACAGACACCCATTCCAAAACAGTTTTAGAAACTTTAGGGTGTTTTCTATGCAAATAAAATAATGATATGCATATTCTAGTTTCTGGGCAGGATAATAACCAGATTAAATCGGGTACGTTTTTTATCCGACGTGAAAATACTGCTCCCTATCCTAAACAGGTTAGCATTGTGATAGCACCACCTTCTGTCGTACCAGTTCTGAAAGCACTAGAAGACATACCTTACTGTGGTGTTTCTACTGATGGGGCCAAACGCGGTGCTATTGAAAATATTCCCTCTGCTTATTCAGTATTTTGATTGGAAGAATGGTGGGCGTGCAAAAGTAAATTAGTCGAAGTTTAAAAAACACTCCAAATGAGACGGCTGATACTAGGGTGACCATACTATTTTTCTGTAGCTGGTCTCTTTTTCCCGGACATGTCTCTTTTTTTGAAAACTATAATATGGTCACCCTACTATTTATTATTTTTGTTACAAGCCGTGTTTTAATTAAAGCCTGTATAACGTTCATTTTGTTTCAATGTACCGGTAGGCACCTGCGGCTTATAGGCATTAATGCGGCTTGTTTATATTCAAAAATAATATTAATTTTTAAATTCGGTAGATGCGGCTTATATTCAGAGTGCGCTTAATAGTCCGGAAATTACACGGTAATTCTGCTCGTGCATTATTTGCTGTTTTACACAGAGATATCTTTTTAAAATTCTGCATGCAGAGAGTGCAATTTGATTTTTTGTTCCATTTTGTGAATTCTTGGTTGGTGAGCGGACCCAGACCTCACAACCATAAAAAAGGGCAATGGGTTCTATAACTGATTCATTATTATTTTTTTTGCCAGAATCTATTTGGTGTGCATCCAGAATTTTATGTTCCTTTTGTTTTGTATGTGTCATTACATGAAATCCAAATAAAATCTATTTCAATTACAGGTTGTAATGCAACAAAATAGGTAAAACGCCAAGGGGATGAATATTTTTGCATGACACTGTATTCACTACATGGAACAGATTGTCATTACTGCTATTAGCCCATAGAAACACATTGAATAACAGATTACTGCTATTAGCCCATAGAAACACATTGAATAACAGATTACTGCTATTAGCCAATAGAAACACATTCAACAACAGATAAGTCATTACTGCTATTAGCCAATAGAAACACACTGAACAACAGAGGTCATTACTGCTATTAGCCAATAGAAACACATTGAATAACAGATAGTCCTTACTGCTATTAGCTTTAAATAGAAACACATTGAATAACAGATAGTCATTACTGCTATTAGCCCATAGAAACACATTGAATAACAGATTAAACAAGAAGTTAGCCAATAGAAACACATTGAATAACAGATATCATTACTGCTATTAGCCAATAGAAACACACTGAATAACAGATAGTCATTACTGCTATTAGCCAATAGAACACATTGAACAACAGATAGTCATTACTGCTATTAGCCAATAGAAAACACACTGAATAACAGATAGTCATTATCGTTATTAGCCAATGTGAAACACATTGAATAAACAGATAGTCATTACTGCTATTAGTCAATAGGAACACATTGAATAACAGATAGTCATTACTGCTATTAGCCAATAGAAACACATTGAATAACAGATAGTCATTACTGCTATTAGCCAATAGAAACACACTGAATAACCGATAGTCATTACTGCTATTAGCCAATAGAAACACATTGAATAACAGATAGTCATTACTGCTATTAGCCAATAGAAACACATTGAAACAGATTACTGCTATTAGCCCATAGAAACACATTGAATAACAGATAGTCATTACTGCTATTAGCCAATAGAAACACATTGAATAACAGATTACTGCTATTAGCCAATAGAAACACATTGAATAACAGATAGTCATTACTGCTATTAGCCAATAGAAACACACTGAATAACAGATAGTATTACTGCTATTAGCCAATAGGTGTTGTAACACAATATCATTGAATAACAGATTACGCTATTAGCCAATAGAAACACATTGAATAACAGATAGTCATTACTGCTATTAGCCAATAGAAACACACTGAATAACAGATAGTCATTACTGCTACAGCCAATAGAAACACATTGAATAACAGATTACCGCTATTAGCCAACAGAAACACATTGAACAACAGATATCATTACTGCTATTAGCCAACAGAAACACAATGGAATAACAGATAGTCATTATTGCTATTAGCCAATAGAAACACACGGAATAACAGAGGCCACTGCTATAGCCAATAGAAACACATTGAATAACAGATTCACTACATGGAACAACAGATAGTCTCCCAAAATATCAAAAAGGAAGTTTGTTCTGAAGTGTTGTTATATCTGAGAATAGAAAGATAAAGAAACATTTTACTAATATTTTTTACATGTATTTATCCTTTATTTTAGGCACCAAACTATCTCATATATACATCCATAAATGTTTTAATTGAAAAAATGGGACCTTCTAGAGTCTTTGTGTGAGGCTTTGTAGACGTTCAAATGGAGAACCCCATCACGCTGCAGGTTACTTCAAATAGGCGTTATAACAGTTTGTAGGCCAAAACCGCTCGACGCTACGTGGATTTTGAGAGAAGACCGATTTCGTGGATGTGCGTTCAGACAAACATCGCCTTTCTCTCGCCACATTTCACCACACATATACGGAAGGGTGATATTGGAGGATGGATCAACATTGTAGTTACTCCGCAATACTAACCTACTTGACAGAAGAAAAGAAGGAAGCTTGCACAGAATAAAAATATTCAAAACAACATCTTGTTTGCAACAAGGCACTAAATTCCAAATACTGCAAAAAATGTACTACAATCACGTTTTGTACTAAATACAGGGGGCAATCCAACACAACAACACATTACTGAGCACTTCTCAATATTTTCAATCATAGTGGTGGCTGCATCATGTTATCGCATGCTTGTAATTGTTGGGCACTGGGGAGTTTTTAGGATAAAAATTCTACAACGGAGCTAAGCACAGGAAAATCCTAGAAGAAAACGTTAGTCTGCTTTCCACCAGACAACTCCACAAACACAAAAGGCCAAATTCACACTGGAGCTTGCAGAGTTACAGTTGTGATCTAAATCTGCTTGCAAATCTATGATAAGACTTCAAATGGTTGCCAAGCATGACATCAACAACCAATTTGACAGAGCTTGGAAGAATTTTGAAAAGAATAATCAAAATATTGTCAGGTGTACAAAGGTTTTAGAGACTCACCCAGAGTCTCACAGCTGTAATCGCTGCCAAAAGGATTCTAACATGTATTGGACTCAGGGGTGTGAATATTAAATTAAATGAGAAATGTCTGTATTTATATGTGTGTGCGTGTGTGTGTGTGTGTGTGTGTGTGTGTGTGTGTGTGTGTGTGTGTGTGTGTGTGTGTGTGTGTGTGTGTGTGTGTGTGTGTGTGTGTGTTAGTGTCTAGCACTATGTTTGTGTGATAAACTGTTACCTGAATGTTGATCACTGGACTCCATCCTCTTCTTGCAGGATGATGGTTTTGGTTGTATATTTGATCATTAAAAATGTTATTTTTATTTATTTTTTTGCCTCAAATCCACTCGCGTTTTCACAGATTTCCTCTGACATCTTTTACACACGTGTGTTAAATGCAGTAACCTCTACTGTTGTAACTTCTACTGTTGTAACTTCTACTGCTGTAACTTCACTGTTGTACTTACTGTTGTAACTTCTACTACTGTAACTTCTAATGCTGTAACTTCTACTACTGTAACTTCTACTGCTGTAACTTCTACTACCGTAACTTCTACTACTGTAACTTCTACTGCTGTAACTTCTACCGTTGTAACTTCTACTGCTGTAAAGTCTGCTGTTAACTCAGTTGTAGGTTTGTGTCTGTTCTTGCACAGCTGGGAGCCTTGTGTGACTCAGTTCAATGTAAGAGACAGTTTTAACTGTCAACCCATTAAAGGGGAAACTGTTCAACCAATAGTATGACACTAACAACTACCATGTGACCACAGACTTATTTTCTGAAACCATGTTGTATACTCACAGTATAGATTAGTTTGTATATTTAGTTTATATTAGTTTAGTTTACCACAGTGTAGATATGTTTTACCATGTGATTAAAGCATTGACGTGACAATATATTTACATGGAGTAAAATGGGACCCCTGTGAATTCACACACACATCACAGAGCATGACTGTAGTTTGAGAGGTTACTGTATCACTACACAGCGGATTCTAACAATCACAGTTGATGATGAAGAGTTAATTATTATCTTTGTAGTGTTGTGGCAAGAACTCAAAACGGAGCACCTCCTTGGGGTTCCAGGACTGAGTTTAGAAATGCTGCATTAAGTCTTGCTACTGTGGTGGCATCAATGACCATGTAGAGTTTTATACACTATGCTGTGTCCTGTGTGACATGGACACTAGAGAATAGTTATTCAGAGATGTTTACTCACACCCCCCCTTTCCTTCCGGGAGGAGAGAGGGAGTGGGGGTTAAATGTTTTCTCATATCTGTTCAGCTGCCCTTTCAAATCTCCCTCTCCCCTTCACTCTGTCTGCTGTGTGTCTCTTTCTGTATCTCCCCTTACCTGTTCATATCTGTGTTTCTCTCTGTATCTCCCTCTCTCTCCTCCCCCCACTCTGTCTAGCTGTAACTCTCTCTGTATCTCCCCCCCACTCTGTCTAGCTGTGTCTCTGCATCTTCCCCCCCACTCTGTCTAGCTGTGCTGTCCTCTCTGCATATCTCCCCCACTCTGTCTAGCTGTGTCACTCTCTGTATCTTCACCCCCCACTCTGTCTAGCTGTGTCTCTCTGTATCTCTCTCCCCCACTCTGTCTAGCTGTGTTCTCTCTCTCGTATCTCTCCCCCACCTGTCTAGCTGTGTCTCTCTCAATCTCTCCCCCACCTGTCTAGCTGTGTCTCTCTCTGTATCTCCCCCCCCCCACGCTGTCTGGGGCTGTGTCAGAGAGAGGGCCTCAAGGTTACAATTAAACCCCCCCCCCCCATTCCATTTAATAAAACAAGCAAAAACACTACCAACTCTCTGTTTATCAGAGGACAGTATGGTGTCACAGTACAGAAGTGTGATGGGTGTAACAGCAGCTCTGTGTGAGAGTTCGTGACACATGTTTCTAACTGAAAGGCAAACCACTTACTGTACATTGCATGTTTGATCATTTGCATAAGACCTGGCCGGATTAGAGTACTACACTTCTCAAGGGGTGTGTTGGGGAGTCTGTTTGTAATTCCTCCCTTCCTCACCAGTAATAAGGGGGTGTGTTGGGGAGTCCTGTGTGTAATTCCTACCTTCCTTCACCAGTAATAAGGGGTGTGTTGGGGAGTCCTGTGTGTAATTCCTCCCTTCCTTCACCAGTAATAAGGGGTGTGTCTGTGAGCCTGTGTGTAATTCCTACCTTCCCTCACCAGTAATAAGGGGTGTGTTGGGGAGTCCTGTGTAATTCCTACCTTCCTTCACCAGTAATAAGGGGTGTGTTGGGGAGTCCTGTGTAATTCCTACCTTCCTTCACCAGTAATAAGGGTGTGTTGGGGAGTCCGTATGTAATTCCTCCCTTCCCTTCCACCAGTAATAAGGGGTGTGTTGGGGAGTCCTGTGTGTAATTCCTCCCTTCCTTCACCAGTACTAAGGGGTGTGTTGAGGAGTCCTGTGTGTAATTCCTCCCTTCCTTCACCAGCACAGTGTGTTGGGGGAGTCCTGGTGTAATTCCTCCCTTCCTTCACCAGTAATAAGGGGAGTGTCTGAGGAGTCCTGTGTGTAATTCCTCCCTTCATTCACCAGACATAAGGGGTGTCTGGGGAGTCCTGTGTAATTCCCTCCTTCCTTCACCAGTAATAAGGGGTGTGTCTGAGGAGTCTGTGCACTCCCCCTGTTTCTTCACTCAGTAATAAAGTGTCTGGGGAGTCCTGTGTGTAATCTCTACCTTCCTTCACCAGTAATAAGGTGTGTTGGGGAGTCTGTGTAATTCCTCCCTTCATTCACCAGTAATAAGGGGTGTGTTGGGGAGTCCTGTGTGTAATTCATCCCTTCCTTCACCAGTAATAAGGGGTGTGTCTGAGGAGTCCTGTGTGTAATTCCTACCTTCCTTCTCACCAGTAATAAGGTGTGTTGGGGAGTCCTGTGTAATTCATCCCTTCCTTCACCAGTAATAAGGTGTGTTGAGGAGTCCTGTGTGTAATTCATCCCTTCCTTCACCAGTAATAAGGGGTGTGTCTGAGGAGTCCTGTGTGTAATTCCACCCTTCCTTCACCAGTAATACGGTGTGTCTGAGGAGTCCTGTGACATTGTTCAATCTCTGTATGCCCCCGCCCATCTGACATCATTGACCCCAACAGGATGTTTGACATTACCATTTGTATCAAATTGTATTGACTCTCAGGACTCGGTTACCAGATGTTACCTCTCAGGACTCGGTTACCTCTCAGGACCTCGGTTCACACAGGACTCCGGTTCACTCCTCAGGACTGCTCACCATCACAGTGATTTCAGAAAGTATTCAGACCCTTTGACTTTTCCATTTTGTTACCTTATTCCCCTCCATCTCTTTCTCTCTCTTAATTAAATTACATTCAAAGGGATTGATTGGCATGGGAAACACATGTTTACATTGCCAAAGCAAGTGGAATGTAAAAAAATCAAGGAAATGAACAACTGAAACATTGCAACATTACACTCACAAAAGTTGAAGAACATAGACGTTTAAAAGTTATATTAGATAGGTACTCAAAGTTGTAACAATGTGCAAGTAGCGAAGTATAGAAAGGAAAACAGATAAAAATAGGTTGCTATGGTGTTTGTGTTCCACTGGTTGTCCTGCCCTGGGTCACAATTTTTAGTTAGGTGACACACACCTAATAGATATGGGAGTTTCTTGTGTGTGTGTGTGTGTGTGTGTGTGTGTGTGTGTGTGTGTGTGTGTGTGTGTGTGTGTGTGTGTGTGTGTGTGTGTGTGTGTGTGTGTGTGTGTGAGAAGTGGAGAAAGAGGTAGTGAGAGGTTGAAAATGTGTGTGTTCTAGTTACCATCCATGTCTGGTCATATCCCTTTGACTAGCTGTTATCAGTCATATCCCCAGACTAGCTGTTATCAGTCATATCCCAGACTAGCTGTTATCAGTCATATCCCCAGACTAGCTGTTATCAGTCATATCCCCAGAATTAGCTGTTATCAGTCATATCCCTTGACTAGCTGTTATCAGTCATATCCCTTTTGACTAGCTGTTATCAGTCATATCCCCAGACTAGCTGTTATCAGTCATATCCCCCAGACTAGCTGTTATCAGTCATATCCCCAGACTAGCTGTTATCAGTCATATTCCCAGACTAGCTGTTATCTGTCATATCCCCAGACTAGCTGTTATCAGTCATATCCCCAGACTAGATGTTATCAGTCATATCCCCAGACTAGCTGTTATCAGTCATAATCCCCAGACTAGCTGTTATCAGTCATATCCCCAGACTAGCTATTATCAGTCATAATCCCAGACTAGCTGTTATCAGTCATATCCCCAGACTAGCTGTTATCAGACCTACTCCCCAGACTAGCATACAGTATATCCCAGACTAGCTGTTATCAGTCATATCCCCAGACTAGCTTGTTATCAGTCATATCCCCAGACTAGCTGTTATCAGTCATATCCCCAGACTAGCTGCTATCAGTCATATCCCCAGACTAGCTGTTATCAGTCATATCCCCAGACCAGCTATTATCAGTCATATCCCCAGACCAGCTGTTACGTCATCCCCAGACTAGCTGTTATCAGTATATCCCAGACTAGCTATTATCAGTCATATCCCCAGACTAGCTGTATCAGTATATCCCCAGACCAGCTGTTATCAGCTTTCATATCCCCAGACTAGCTGTTCAGCTCATATCCCCTGGTGACTAGCTGTTATCAGTCATATCCCCAGACTAGCTGTTATCAGTCATATCCCCAGACTAGCTAAGTCAGTCATATCCCCAGACCAGCTATTATCAGTCATATCCCCAGACTAGCTGTTATCAGTCATATCCCCAGACCAGCTGTTATCAGTCAAAGTATCCCCAGACTAGCTGGTATCGTCATATCCTTAGACTAGCTGTTATCAGTCATAATCCCAGACTAGCTGTTATCAGTCATATCCCCAGACTAGCTGTTATCAGTCATATCCCCAGACTAGCTGTTATCACCTGTTGTGCTCTGCACTGTGACAAATAACATTTAATTATTCCCCACCACCTGGGACCTGTAACACATGCGTAATGGGCTAATAATAGGAGAAAGACATTACTTTAATACCACTCACCTTGAATTAAGAATCATGAAAGTCAGTGAAGAGGACCGTGCTAGGAAGACAGAACAAAGAATAAACATGGGTAATGTAGTTGACAAAACCCCAGTGAAAAGAAACAACAGCAAAGTAGGGGTTATAAAAACAGCATTTTATTACTGCCCAATTTCTGGCCACCCACAGTGACTTATAACACTTACTTTAACACATGGAGTAGCAAAGGGTTGTTATCATCATTCATTTGTAAGCGTGGCTTTTATTCAAGCAAAAATACTTAAAAAGTAAAAAAGCCACACACTTCACTTTCTCCAAAGATACATTTAATCTGGAACGCTATATTCCTTTACTACAAAAAACACACAACCTTTAATAAAATAATAGTAATAATATAATGTGAAACATACACAACCTTAATAAATGATAGTAATAATATAATGTAAAACATACACAATCCTTAATAAATGATAGTAATAATATTTGTAAAACATACACAACCTAATAAAAATAATAGTAATAATATAATGTGAAATCGAACACAACCTTAACAAAAATGATAGTAATAATATAATGTAAAATATACAATAATCTAGTAAAATAATAGTAATAATATAATCTAAAACGACACATCAATTAACACTATGTAGATGGTTTGTTTGCTCCAATCCACATCAGTACAAGTTATTTCGCACTGAACTGCACATCCCACAATTCAGACAAGAGTTATTATGAAACAATCAGATATTATCCTACAGTAGCATGGGAGAAAGCAACTTGCATAGTAGCATGGGAGAGTAACCTACAGTAGCATGGGAGAGTAACCTAAAGGTAGCTTGGGGGAGAGTAAACTCCTAAGGTAGCATGGGAGAGTAATCCCAAGGTAACATGGGAGAGTGACCTACTGTAACATGGGGAGTAACCTACAGCATGGAGTGTAACTCTAACAGCAGGGAGTGTAACCTACTTGTAGCATGGGAGAGTAACCTCCATGAGCATGAGAGTAACCTACAGTAGCATGGGAGAGTAACCACAGTAGCATGGGAGAGTAACTCATAGAAAGAGTAACCTACAGTGCATGGGAGAGTAACCTACAGGAGAGTAACCTTACAGTAGCATGGAGAGTAAACCCCACAGGGAGAGTAACCTCAGTAGCATGGGAGAGTAAACTCTACAGTAGCTTGGGAGAGTAACCTACAGTAGCATGAGAGTAACCTACAGTAGCATGAGAGAGTAACTCCACAGTAGCTGAACAGTCAACTTGAGCCAAAATGGAGAATAACCTACAGTAGCATGTAGTGAACAGTAACTCAGCCATATGGTGGAGTAACCTACTGTAGTGAACAGTCAACACAGCCGTATGGAGAATAACCTACAGTAGCATGTAGCTGACCAGTCAACTCAGCCGTATGGAGAAATAACCTACAGTAGCTGAACAGTCAACTCAGCCATGGAATAACCCACAGTAGCTGAACAGTCAACTCAGCCATATGGAGAATAACCTACAGTAGCTGAACAGTCAACTCAGCCATATGGGAGAATAACCTACAGTAGCTGAACAGTCAACTCAGCCATAGGAGAATAACCTACAGTAGCTGAACAGAAGTCAACTCAGCCATATGGGAGAATAACCTAGCAGCAGCATGTAGTGAACAGTAACTCAGCCATATGGGAGAATAACCTACAGTAGTGAACAGTAACTCAGCCATATGGAGAATAACCTACAGTAACATGTAGTGAACAGTCAACTCAGCTATGTGGGAGAATAACTTACAGTAGTGAACAGACAACTCAGCCATATATGGAGAATAACCTACAGTAGCATGCTGTAGTTGAACAGTCAACTCAGCCATATGGGAGAATAAATCCCAAGGTAGCTGAACAAAGTAACTCAGCCATAAGGGAGAATAACCTATAGTAGCTGAACAGTCAACTCAGCCGTAGGAGAATAAATCCCACAGTAGCTGAACAGTAACTCAGCAATGGAGAATAACTCATACAGTAGCTGAACAGCTCAACTCAGCCATATGAAGAATAACTCATAGAAGCTAAACAGTAACTCAGCCATATGGGAGAATAACCTATAAAGAAGTTGAACAGTAACTCAGGATTCATTTCCCTTTTACTTCTTTGAGTCCTTAGTGGTGAATTACTATACAATAAAGAGAACAGTCCTTCGTTATCAGTTCATTGTATTGTTATTGCATATGTTTTGTTATTGTATTATTATGGTATAATATGTGTATTGCTATATATTGCTATATATGTACTTGAACATTTTAGTTGAATAAGCAGAAAAATAGTTCATGATTAATAGATATTTATCATAATCCTATTTAGAAGGTGCTGAGAGTACCGAGGATGAATCTTACTTCTACAGATCCATCTGTATTCATAGTAACAGTCATATAGTCCCACCAAGCGCCTGTGTCTGATGACCTGGAGTAGAAATACACACAGTTCTCTGCTCCTTCACATTAGGCTGTCCACCGTTCCAATACCTGTAGGAGAAACAACACACAGAATCACTGTCCACTGTTCCAATACCTGTAGAAGAAACAACACATATAATCACTGTCCACTTGTTCCAATACCTGTAGGAGAAACAACACACAGAATCAGACTGTCCACTGTTCCAATACCTGTAGGAGAAACAACACATAGAATCAGGCTGTCACTGTTCCAATACCTGTAGAAGAAACAATACATAGAATCAGGCTGTCCACTGTTCCAATACCTGTAGGCGAAACAACACATAGAATCAGGCTGTCCACTGTTCCAATACCTGTAGGAGAAACAACACATAGAATCAGACTGTCCACTGTTCCAATACCTGTAGAAGAAAACACATAGGATCAGTCTGTCCACTTTGCCCAATAATACCTGTAGGAGAAAACAACACATAGAATCAGACTGTCCACTGTTCCAATACCTGTAGAAGAAACAACACATATAATCAGACTGTCACTGTTCCAATACCTGTGTGGAGAAACAACACATAGAATCAGACTGTCCACTGTTCCAATACCTGTAGGAGAAACAACACATAGAATCAGGCTGTCTCAATGTTCCAATACCTGTAGGAGAAACAACACATAGAATCAGGCTGTCCACTCTGAACCTACTACCCAGACAGTGATGTACTACAGTGACACAGAATTCATGAATGTTTATCAGGCAACGTGGTGGCTGTTCCAAATTCATTTCTCCTTGAGGTCTCAGAAACAGAGTAGTCAGACCAATCCAGACATATTTCTTTACCCCCGCATAACCAATTGACTAATGTCTGTAATTGTAAGAGACCCTAACATTGTTAATACAGCCATTACTATGTGCCCTCTCTGTCTCTCTCTCTGTCTCTAACTCTCAATTCATTTCATTTCAATTTAAGAGCTTTATCAGAAAAATATATTAACATTGCCAAAGCAAGTGAACTAGATAATTAACAATGGTGAAATTAATAATACAAATGAACAGTAAACATTAATTTAGAAAAGTTCAATACAATAAAGACATTTCAAATGTCATATCATTTGCACGTAGTTAAAGTACAAAAGGGAAAAATAAATAAACATAAACATTGTTTGTTCTTCACTGGTTGCCCTTTTCTTGTGGCAACAGGTCACAAATCTTGCTGCTGTGGACAGACACCACTGGAATTTCACCTAGTAGATATATGGGAGTTTATCAAAATTGGGGTTTGTTTTAAATTCTTTGTGGATCTGTGTAATCTGAGGGAAATATGTGTTTAATAGGTTCATACATTGGGCAGGAGGTTAGAAGGAATCTGGCTTTCACCTCATTTTGTGGGCAGTGTGCACATAGCCTGTCTTTCTTGAGAGCCAGGTCTGCCCACGTGGCCTGTCTCAATAGCAAGGCTATGCTTTCTTGAGTTTAGTCAGCCAGTGGTTAGGTATTCTGCCACTGTGTCTCTGTTTAGGCCAAATAACATTGTAGTTTTGCTCAGTTTGTTTGTTAATTCTTTCCAATGTGCCAAGTAATTATCTTTTGTTTTCTCATGATTTGGTTAAGTGATCGTGTTGCTGTCTGGGGCTTTTATGGGTCTGTTTGAGCTTGTAAACAGAGCCCCAGGACCAGCATGCTTAGGAATTTTCCTCCAGGTTATCTCTCTGTATGTGATGGCTTGGTTATGGAAGGTTTGGGAATCGCCTCTTTTGTGGGTGATTGTAGAATTCAATGACTCTTTGGATTTTTCTTGCTCTGCATGCATTATTTGGTGTTTTAATGCTGTACACAGAGGATATTTTTTTAAAGAATGATGTGTATGCAGAGTTCAATTTGATGTTTGTCGCATTTGGTGAATTCTTTGGTTGATGATGGACACCAGACCCTCACAACCATAAAGGGCAATAGTTCTGCAACTGATTAAAAATCCAGATCCTAATTGGTATGTCAATTTTATGTTCCTTTTGATGGCATAGAAGGGCCGTTTCTGCCTTTGTCTCTCAGATCGTCACAGCTTTGTGGAAGTTACCTTAGCGCTGATGTTTAGACCAAGGTATGTATAGTTTCTTGTGTGCTTAGGGCAACGTGTTAGATGGAATTTGTATTATGGTTTACTGAGATATGTCAGGGCTAGGTTGACAGACCTGTGCAGAAGACGAGGTGCCGAAAATCCTCCTTGGTTGGTGTGGATGCAGCTACCCAGATCATGAGCAAACAGTAGACATTTGACTTCAGATTCTAGTATGGTGAGGACCGCGAGACCGCTCTAGTGCCCTCGCCAACTGATATATATGATGAAGAGGGCGGGGCTTAAACGCATCCCGTCTACTCTTTGTCTCTACTCACTCACTCACCACTCACTCACCCACCACCACCACCACCACACACACACACTCACTCACTCACTCACTCACTCAATTTCACTCCTCGCTGTCACCCCTCTCTTTGTCACACACCTGTTGTTTTTTTTGGCTGTTGATGACCCTTCACCAGGTCTGCCCCTCATTTCTGCAGTCTGTTGCTCTCCTCCCAGGATTTGGACTTCAGTAGAGACGTAGTAACAACTGTTACCAAGCTTCTTCCATCCTTGAGGACACACTATAAGTTGAACATTTCTTGCTTTAGTCACTTTAATACAACATTTAATTAAGTATCAAGGAAGACACTAACTAAGGATGGTTTGGAAGCATCATTTTCATTTAATTTAAGTTAAATTCCTGTGTAAGCACGCAACTGATACAGAGACTGTCAAATAACACAGTATGAGATCATTTTGACTCACCCTTTCTCAACCAAAGATTGAGTAGTGACTGTCGTCCTTTCTTGCAGCTTTTTGGCCGTGCATCTATTCCAGCTGGTCTCTCTCTTGGTCAGGTGTTGTATCTGGTCTGTAGCTGGTCTATCTCTCTGGTCAGGGTGTTGTATCTGGTCTGTAGCTGGGCCCTCTCTTTGATCAGGTGTTGTAACCGGTTGTGGCGTCTCTCTTGTCAGGGTGTTGCAACGGTCTGTAGGGTTTTCTTGGTAGGGTGTTGTAACTGGTCAATGGTTTTTTGGGACATAATGAGATCATTGAACAAGGTAAACAGGCGGCAAAAAGAATCAGACATTACCAAGGTTGGGGTAGTTGCATTCAATTCAGTCAATTCAGGAAATAAACTGGAATTTCAATTGAATTCCAATTATCTTCATAACAAGCAAACTGAAAATGTGGAATTGAAAGTTGGCCATTTTCAGAATTGAATTGACTGGAATGTAAATGTAATTCAACCCTGGTTGTTACACCACTGATGATGAAGAATGTTTAGAGTGAGAACACATCAACTCCACGGTAGAGTAACAGGCCTATGATCCCAGCCAGTAGGAGAACACACAGTAACCCTGCAGACATACTGCAGCAGCTCCAGGAGACTTTCTTTCACCACCACAAAAGACTGAAGCACAAAATATGGAGAATCAGTTTTTTATCAGCGTTGTAGTTGGAGTTCACATATGTGTCAGTTTCTGTTACATAGACCACCAGAACTGAGTTCAGAACCTCTTAGCAGATTACGGTTGAACATAATGCAGAGTCAGGTACCCAAAATGACTGGGACAGAACAGGAACGAGTTCAGAACCTCCAACAGATTATTGGCTTGAACATAATGAGTCAGGTACCCAAAATGACTGGGACAGAACACCAGAACTGTATTAAGCTCCCAGGAACCTCCAACAGATTATTGGCTTGAACATACGCAGAGTCAGGTACTCCAAAATGACTGCCAACACCTATTTCAATCTAAAATCAATTTCATTTGTCATTTGCTTCGTAAACAACAGGTGTATGCTAATAGTAAAAATGCTGAATTACGGGTCCTTTTCCAACAATGCCGAAAGTTGAAGATACAACATTTAAAATAATGGCTAATAACAACAAATACACAGAAAAAACTAAGAAGAATAACAAGTAAAAATAACATGGCTACAGTGCATTTGGAAAGTTTTCAGACCTCTTGACTTTTTACATTTTGTTACGCCATTTAAAATGGATTCAATGTTTTTTTTCCCCTCATCCATAAAAATTGTCTTGATCAATCTAGACACAGAGCCTTTGGTACAATGTCTACCATTCGAGCAACAGCCCAACTCTTATGGTAGTGAACGGGCCAAGATTTCCTTCCTGACTGGCTTTCGCCTCCGTGTAGCTTGGCCGGGCTCCGCTTTCTCTCCAGAGGAGAGGCAGCGGCAAATCAGCACTAGAGGTGCTGCCTGTTCTGTGGCCAGGTTGGTACGATGTTCGCTTGTTCCTCGCGCCCAGCAAAAAGTGGTGCTTCAGCAGTAGTGGATATACTGTTGAGCCAAATCGCCGGCCCATCTCCCCAGACCCCTGCTTGACGGCGCCCGTGTTGCAGAGCCTGGCTTTTCCCTCTGCCTGCTCTCACTGACTCAGGCGCTCGAAGAGAGTTTCCTGGACTGTGGTGTTTAACAGTGTAATGGATATTATGTTCCACCTTGATTCAACCTCGATTCCAACGCTCACAACGACAGCCCTCGCCCGCCTTTATTTTATTTTTATTTACCTTATTATTGACAGTCAATAATACAGAAAAATAACTCATATACAATGTGAGCAAATGAGGTTTTCTCACAGATCCATCTGTATTTATAGGAACAGTAATAGTTCCACCATTCTCCTTTGTCTGATGTCCAGGAGTAGAAATACACACAGTTGTCAGCCACTACCACCATTAGGCTCTCCACTGTTCACAAAACTGTAGAAGAAACAACTACATAGAATCAGACTGTCCACTGTTCCAACCAACTGTAGAAGAAACAACACGAGAATCAGACTGTCCACTGTTCCAATACCTGTAGGAGAAACAACACACAGAATCAGGCTGTCCACTGTTCCAATACCTGTAGGAGAAACAACACATAGCATCAGACTGTCCACTGTTCCAATACCTGTAGGAGAAACAACACATAGAATCAGACTGTCCACTGTTCCAATACTCTGTAGAAGAAACAACACATAGAATCAGACTGTCCACTTGTTCCAATACCTGTAGGAGAGAAACAACACATAGAATCAGACATGTCCCTCTGAACCTACTACCCCAGACAGTGACGTCCTAGTGACACAGAATTCATGAATGTCTTACTTTGTGGTCAGTGGTGTGTCGTCCACCCATTCCAGGTCCCCTCAGTAACAGAGTCAGTCAGACCAATCCAGACATAGTCATATACTCCACATAACCAATTGACCAATGTCTGTAGTTAAGGGAGAGAGACAACATTGTTAATCTCTCTCTCTCTCTCTCTCTCTCTCTCTCTCTCTCTCTCTCTCTCTCTCTCTCTCTCTCTCTCTCTTCTCCTCTCTCTCTCTCTCTCTCTCTCTCTCTCTTTTCTCTCTCTGTGTGTGTGTGTGCATGCTGGGAGTTTTTTGGAGTTTGAGTGTTTGGTGGAGGACTCTGTCCTAACTTTCTAGACTCTTTTCTTGATCTTTTTCTTACATTTTATTTTCTATGGTGGAGGGTTAATGCAATATTTGTTTTAAGCGGTATCCACCGTTTTTTTTCAGAGTTAGGGTGGAAGAGGACAGAGTAAGGTTTCTGGGGTTTGCAAGTGTGTGGTATGTCGCGATGGCTTCTCAGCCTAGCGGAGGAGACGCTGTCGATACGGCATGGATTCAGGTGTGTTCCTGAGAATGGAGTTAAGGTGGAGGAGGTTCTGCTCGCGGTCGACGAACAGGTAGTAGCTGAATTTATACATTCTGCTTCTAGAATGAACAAAGCGGTGGTGGTGTTCATGAAAAGAGAACATTTGGTTGGTAGGCTAATTGCTAGCGGAATATTTGTAAGGGATGTGTTGGTGCCAGTTTTACCTCTTTCCACCCTTCGACAAGAGTAGTTGTTGCAAATTTACCTCCGTTTATTACGGACTATCAAATCAGGAAAGAAACTGAGTCGTTTTGGTAAGTTTGCTAGCGGGTTTCGTGTACTGTCGGCAGGTTTTCAGGCAGCTGCTGTTAAGCCGTTGTTTCGTTCGGAGGCAAGTGTTTATGTTTCTGAACAACAATGAGCAACAGCTAAATGTGCATTTTAAAGTGAGGCATGGGGAGGGGCTCTATGCAGGGTTTGCCAGCACAGACAGTCTACGGTGTTTTGAGTGTGGGGATTTGGGGCATAAGAGCTTTGCGTGCCCACAAAAAGGCCCATAGACAAAGTGAGGGTACAAGCGCCCGTGGGGGTGAAATCGAGGTCAAAGTGCAGGGGGAATGAGATGCAGACAGCAGAGGCTGGGTCTAGTCAGACTAGAGATGGTGGTGTAGTGGAGGCTGGGTCTAGTCAGGCTAGAGATGGTGGTGTAGCGGAGGCTGGGTCTAGTCAGGCTAGAGATGGTGGGGTAGTGGAGGCTAAGCCTAGTCAGGCTAGAGATGGTGGGGTAGCTGAGGCTGGGCTTAGCTATGATATGGAGGATGGTGTAAATGATGCTGGGCCTCAGTCATGCTATGGAGGGTGGTGTAGAGGATGCTAGGTCTAGTCAGGTTATGCTAGTGGATGAGGAGAGTATAGTGGGGAAGTGTAAGAGACTAGGGGGGAGGAGGAGGGTGCCAAGCGGAAAAGGAAAAAGGGTGTGGTTAAAGGCACAATGGAAATTTTGCCTGTTGCTGTGGGGAGTGCCCTGACCAGAGAGGAAGAGCAGGTGGTCAGGGTGGGGAGATAGAGATGAGGAGGGAAATTGAGTCTGAGGAAGAGGATGAGGAGATATTTTTTCAGACTCCTCTTCAATAGGCCCGGAGCTGACAGCCAGTCAAGCAGAGGGGTCTAAGTACACGTTGAGAGAACTGACAAAGTTCCTGAATGAGACCAAGGGAAAAAGTTAATCTTGAGGCTTTTTTCCCTGATTCAAGAAAGTTTGTACGATCAGTACAACATGCTGTGAAAAATGAGGGGCATGGTGTCCTCTCACCCAGGAAACGGTTTAGGTTGAGGAAGTGGGTCACAACAGTGCGTAAGGGGTTTCAACCTCGGACACTGTTTAGATGTATACTTTCTTTCTGACACTGGGACTTTTGAGCTTTGCTATTGGTCTTTTTTTCTCTGCTGGCTTTTCTCCCACTCTTATGGAGACTCTTCGCGTAGGCTCGCTCAATATAAATGGCGCCAGAGATGCGGGAAAGAGGAGTGTGTTGGGTGAATATGTAAAACAAAAAAAGTACAGGTGTTGTTTCTGCAGGAGACACATAGTGATGTGTTGAATGAAGTCGATTGGGGGCTCTGGTGGAAAGGGGCAAGTGTGTTGAGCCATGGGACAAATCTTAGTGCAGGAGTGGCAGTCCTTTTTGCACCGGGTCTGTCTGTCAAAATTTGCTCCTCAAAGGAGGTGTGTAGGGGTAGGCTCCTTGTTGTTAAAGCAGAAATTAACAACATGGGTTTGTCTTTATAAATGTGTACGCCTAACACAGGGGGAGAAAAAGGGGGTTCTATTTGGGAGTCTTAGACAGGAACTCTCTCACAGGTAGCGCCTGAGGAGACACTGGTGGTCGGAGGGGACTGGAACTTCACAATGTATTTTACAAAAGACAGAAATGGGGAAGAGCCTCATTCAGTGTCAGTGGGAGTGTTAAGGGACATTATTAATCAGTTCGACTTAGTGGATGTTTGGAGAACTAAACATCCGAACACAAGACAGTACACATGGGTGAAGGTTTTGGGGCTAGGGTGGGTGCAGCCCGACTTGATCGGTTTTATATGTCTAGGAATCGGAGCAATAGGCTGTTGGGCGCTACCATTCTCCCGGTGGGGTTTTCCGATCATCACATAACCATGGCTCGGCTGTCTATTTCACCAGGGCCCGGCAGGTATCCTATTGGAAATTCAATGTAAAGCTCTTACAAGATGCCA
Organism: Salmo salar; assembly: GCF_905237065.1. NCBI lineage: Eukaryota > Metazoa > Chordata > Actinopteri > Salmoniformes > Salmonidae > Salmo > Salmo salar. The sequence goes on from NC_059445.1 coordinate 3,437,451, forward strand.
CTTTTTGCGCAGGTTTCCAGACCTTCTGGGAAAGGTGGAGGCAGCAAATAGAGGAGTATGAGTCTCTGAGCCAATGGTGGGATGTGGGGAAAGTCCAAATTCGGCTTTTCTGTCAACAATACACAGCTCTCTCATCCTCAGAGGCTAGGAGAGTATTGGGGGAACTAGAGCGGTGTATTAGTGAGATGGAGGTAGAGATGGTGGGGCAAGGCAATGTAGGCCTCCAGGCTAATTTAGCTGAATTACGCAGGGACCTGGGCAGTTTTCCAGGTTAAAGCAAAGGGAGCACTTGTAAGAGCTAGATTCTCCATGCTCAATGAGATGGATGCTCCCAGCTCCTTCTTCTTTGGTTTGGAAAGACAGAGCAGTGAAACCAAAGGTATGCATTGTCTACGGCTGTCTGATGGGCGGGTGACCTCTGTGGTGGGTGAGATGCGGGAGCGGACTGTGGAGTTTTATACTGAATTGTATAGGGCAGAAGAGTGTGATCCTTTGTGTGCTCAGGTCTTGTTCACAGGACTCCCTAAACTCTCTGGCACAGAGGGACGATTTGGACGTTCCTCTGTTGTCCCATGAACTGGCAGAGGCCGTAACCCAGATGTCCCCCGGTCGTGCACCGGGGGTCGATGGACTCCCAGTGGAGTTTTATAAAAAATTCTGGGGAATAATTGGACAGGACTTCTTTTGCGTGTTGCGTGAATGCGTCGGGGTAGGAGAGTTGCCGATGAGCTGCCGTCGGGCGGCTCTGACTCTCCTGCCCAAAAAGGGGACTTGTGTGAACTTAAGAACTGGAGGCCTGTGGCATTGCTCTGTGCGGACTACAAGATATTTGCCAAGGTCCTCTCTAACAGACTGAAGTCCCACTTGGACTCGATAGTACTTAAGGACCAAACATATTGTGTAACGGGACGCTCAATCACGGACAACCTGTTCTTAATTAGGGACATGTTGGACTTGTCGAGAGGTTCTAATGTGAACTTTGGACTGGTCTCTTTAGATCAAGAGAAGGCTTTTGACAGAGTGGACCATGAATATCTGTTTAATGTGATGTCTGTGTTTGGGTTTGGGAGGAGTTTTTTGACCTGTGTGAAGCTGTTGTATGCTGGGGCGTCATGTATGGTTAAGGTGGGAGGGGGCTCAGTAGGCCAGTCTGGGTGAGACGGGGCATTAGACAAGGATGCCCTCTATCTGGGCAGTTATACACATTAGCCATTGAGCCTTTTTTAGGCCTGCTACGCAGGAGACTGCAGGGAGTGTGCTGGACAGGTATGGGTGTGGTGACAGGCATAGCAGTGTCAGCATATGCAGATGATTATTTCTGTGATGGTCAGGGATGGTAAGGATATGCAGGCACTGGAGACCAGTCTGAAGGTGTACGAGGGAGCTTCATCAGCTAAGGTAAACTGGGGCAAGAGCAAAGCTCTGTTATGTGAGGCATGGGGGATAGGGCTCCTCCTCTGCTTCCAGGGGGTTTGCAGTGGGGTTGTGAAGGGCTTAAAGTGTTGGGGGTGTACCTGGGCTCGGAGAGGTGGGTCAGGAAGAACTGGGAGGGGCTGTCACAGGCAGTGGTGTCAAGACTGGCCAGGTGGAGGTGGCTCCTGTCCCAAGTGTCATATAGAGGGAGGGTGCTGACAATTAACAACCTGGTGACATCTTCCCTGTGGCATAAACTTGCTGTCCTCAACCCCCCCGCCGGTCTGCTCGCAGACCTGCAACGCAAGCTGGTGGACTTCTTCTGGTCGGGCCATCACTGGCTGAGGGCGGCAGTGTTGTATATGACCGTCCACGAAGGAGGACAGGGCCTGGTGGAACTGGAGAGCAGGATGGCTGCTTTCCGGCTAAAGGCGGCACAGAGACTGCTGTACCATACTGATGTTGGCTGGAGGGAACCAGCATGCGCGCTGCTGAGGAGAGCTGGAGATTTAGGGTTGGACCGGCAGCTGTTCCTCATGAAGCTGGAGAGGCTGAGTACAGCAGGTCTCTCAGATTTTTACTCTGCGGTGCTGAGGGCCTGGCAGCTGCTAAGGCACACACGAGAAGGGGGGTGTGGAGCCTGGGCTGTGGGTGTGGGAGGAGCCTATCTTCCACAACCCAGCCATCCCTCTGAGATCGGTCCAGTCGGCCACCCTGCAGAGGCAACTGATGGCAGGGGGTGTAAAAAGGCTGGGTGACTTGAGACTCCTGGGAGAGGAGGGGTGGAAAAGCCCGGAAGTCTTGGCACAGCAAACAGGAATAACGTCTCTTAGGCTGCTGGAGAGATTCCTGGAGGAGGTCCAGGAGGCACCGTCTGAGCCGGTAAGGGGATGTTTGAGCAGCCAAAGGGAGAGGGGCCACCAATGTTTCCGCCACTGCAGGTGACGGCAGAGACTGGAGACTGGCAAGGGGGTCTGGAGGACTTGTTAGATTTTAACACTCCGAGCCTGGGGGAGTTTGAAGGGGTGGGAGGTAAAGCCCTCTACAACCTCTGTGTTAAGGTGAGGAACATTAGGAGCCTAACAGGAGTGAAGGCACATCAGTGGCAGGGTGTATGTGGAGCGGAGAGTATGGTGGGTTTTAGATGGAGGGGGGCTCTACAAACCCCCAGTACCAAAGAGGTCAGGGGACCTCCAGTGGAGGGTTCTTCATGGAGCCCTGGCCAATAACAGCTGGTTGGCACGGGTTGAACCGGAGCCGGGCAGGAGTGTCCTTTCTGTAAAAATGAAAGAAACTGTGATTCATGTGTTTTCTGTGTGCACCAGATTAATGCCATTAATGTCTCTGTTGGAATGTCTGTGTGAGAGGTTGGGGTGGTCTTTACTGGTGGGGTGTTCATAATGGGATACAGGTATTCCAAGTAAGGAGAAGGAAAAATGTGTTTTGTTGAATTTTCTGTTTGCTCAGGCAAAGTTAGCTATTTGGCTAACAAGGAGGAACAGGGTCAAAGGTGGGGGGATAACAGACCCTTTATTATTGTTTAATGGGATGGTCTCTGCGCGCCTTAGGGTTGAGTTTGAGTTCTATAAAATGATAAAAAAGTGTGGAGATGTTTCAGGAGATATGGTGTGTTGGGGGGCTGTCTGTATAGCTGGGGAAGATGTTTTGGATATACGGTTGTAGGAGTGGGTATTGTCTTGAGTATTGTGATGTTGGTTTGTATCATGTGGTTGCTGGAAAGGCAAGTATGGTACATGTATGCATTACAGGATGTATTTTTGGTTTTATTTTTAAGGGGGAGGTTGGGTGGTGAGTTTTAAATGAAATGAGAATGTTTCAGTAAAGAAAGTCAAAAGTCTCTCTCTCTCTCTCTCTCTCTCTCTCTGAAACATATGTTTACATTGTCAAAGCAAGTTAACTAGATTATAAACAAAACTGAAATAAACAATACAAATGAACAGTAAACATTATACTTACAAAAGTTCCAAAACAATAAAGATATTTCAAATGTCATATTATTTGCAAGTAGTTAAAGTACTAAATAAATCAATAAAGATAGTAAAGAAAATAAAAATGCAAATCAATTTATAAAATTTCTGACATGCGTTTTTCTGGATATTTTTGTTGTTATTCTGTCTCTCACTGTTCAAATAAACCAACCATTAGAATTATAGACTGATCCTTTCTTTGTCAGTGGGCAAACGTACAAAATCAACAGAGGATCAAATACTTTTTCCCCCACTGTAGCCGGTCTTCTGTTGAGTGCCAGGTGTGCCTACGGCGGCCTTTCTCAATACAAGGCTATACTCACTGAGTCTGTATATAGTCAAAGCTTTCCTTAAGTCTGGGTCAGTCACAGGGGTCAGGTATTCTACCACTGTGTTCTCTCTGTTTAGAGCCAGATATCATTCTAGTTTGCTCTATTTTTTTGTTAATACTTTCTAACATGTCAAGTAATTATTATTTGTGTAATTGTGTTGCTGTCCTGGTGCTCTGTGGGGTCTGTTTGTGTTTTTGAACAGAGACCCAGGACCAGCTTGCTTAGGGGACTCTTCTCCAGATTCATCTCTCTGTAGGTGATGGCTTTGTTATGGAAGGTTTGGGAATCGCTTCCTTTTAGGTGGTTGTAGAATTTAACGACTCTTTTCTGGAATTTGATAATTAGCGGGTATCGGCCTAATTCTGCTTTGTATGCATCATTTGGTGTTTTACATTGTACACAGAGGATATTTTTTAGAATGATGTATGCAGAGTCTCAATTTGATGTTTGTCCCATTTTGTGAATTCTTGGTTGGTGAGCGGCAATGGGTTCTATAACTGATTAAAACAATGTTTAGCCAGATCCTAATTGGTATGTCAATTTTATGTTCCTTCTGATGGCATAGAAGGCCCTTCTTGCCTTGTCTCTCAGATCGGTCACAGCTTTGTGGAAGTTACCTGTGGAGCTGATGTTTAGACCGAGATATGTATAGTTTTGTGTGCTCTAGGGCAACCGGTGTCTAGATGGAATTTTTATTCATGGTCCTGGCAACTGGACCTTTTATGGAACACCCATTATTTTTGTCTTACTGAGATTTACTGTCAGGGCCCAGGTCTGTCAGGGCCCAGGTCTGATAGAATCTGTGCAGAAGATCTAGGTGCTGCTGTTGGCCCTCCTTGGTTGGGGACAGAAGCTCCAGATCATCAGCAAACAGTAGACATTTGACTTCAGATTATAGTAGGGTGAGACCGGGTGCTGCAGACTGTTCTAGTGCCCTCGTCAATTCGTTGATATATATGTTGAAGAGGGTGGGGCTTAAGCTGCATCCCTGTCTCACTCTCTTTTTGTCACTCACTCACTCACTCACTCACTCACTCACTCACTCACTCACTCACTCACTCACTCACTCACCCTCTCGCTTTGTCACACACCTGTTTCTCTTCGCTGTTGATGACCACCAGGTCTGCTCCTCTATTTCTGCAGTCCTGTCTGCTCTCCTCCCAGGATTTGTACTCAGTAGAGACATAGTAACAACTGCTACCAAGCTTCTTCCATTCTTGCGGACACACTAGAAGTTGAACATTTCTTGCTTTAGTCACTTTAATACGACGTTTAATTAAGTATCAATCAAACACTCAAGGAAGACACTAACTAATGGACGGTTTGGAAGCATCATTTTTCATTTAATATAAGTTAAATTCCTGTCTGTAAGTGACGTGAACTGATACAGAGACTGTCAAACAGAATAGTCATGAGACTATTTGACTCACCTTTCTCAACTAAAGATTGTTTCAGACGTTCTATCTCTTTCTGTAGCTGGTCTCTCTCTTTGGTCAGGGTGTTGTATCTGGTCTGTAGCTGGTCTCTCTCTTTGGTCAGGGTGTTGTAGCTGGTCTGTAGCTGGTCTCTCTGTTTGGTCAGGGAGTTGTTGCTAGTCTGTAGCTGGTCTCTCTCTTTGATCAGGGTGTTGTAACTGGTCTGTAGCTGGTCTCTCTCTTTGGTCAGGGTGTTGTAACTGGTCTGTAGCTGGTCTCTCTCTTTGATCAGGGTGTTGTAACTGGTCTGTAGCTGGTCTCTCTCTTTGGTCAGGGTGCTGTTGCTAGTCTGTCGCTGGTCTCTCTCTTTGGTCAGGGTGTTGTTGCTAGTCTGTAGCTGGTCTCTCAAGTTGTTGCCGCTGGTCTGTAACTGGTCTCCATCTTTGGTCAGGGTGTTGTAACTGGTCAATTGGTTTCTCTCTGAAATAATGAGATCATTGAACAAGGTAACAGTGGAAAAGTTAATCAGACATTACCAAGGTTGGGGTCAGTTGCATTCAATTCCAGTCAATTCAGGAAATACACTGGAATTCCAATTGATTTCCAATTTTTGGAATTTAAATTTGGCTTACTTTCTGAATGGAATTGACTGAAATGTAAATGTAATTGAACCCTGGTCATTACATCACTGATGATGAAGAATGTTTGAGTGAGAACATATCAAACTCACGGTAGAGTAACAGGCCTATGATCCCAGCCAGTAGGAGAACACACAGCAGCCCCAGACACACTGCAACAGCTCCAGAGTATCTCTTCCACCACTGACAAAACACTGAAGCACAAATGATTACCATAAGAACTTGCTCTTTATCAGCGTTGTAGTTGGTTTCTACATATGTGTCCAGTTTCTCTTTGAAAAACGCATGGTTGACATGGAACAGACCACCAGAACTGAGTTCCAGAACCTCTAACAGATGATTGGCTTGAACATAATGCAGAGTCCAGGTACCCAAATGACTGCCGGCACCTATTTCAATCAAAATGAAACGTAATTTGTCATTTGATTGGTAAACAACAGGTGTATGCTAATAGTAAAATGCTGAATTACGGGTCCTTTTCCAACAATGCCGAGTTGAAGATACAACATTTAAAATAGCGACACAATAAATAAATACACAGTGAAAAACTAAGAAGAATAACAAGTCAAAATAACATGGCTACAGTGCATTTGGAAAGTTTTCAGACCTCTTGACTTTTTCTACATTTTGTTACGCCTTATTCTAAAATGGATTCAATTGTTTTTTCCCTCATCCATAAAAATTGTCTTGATCAATCTAGACACAGAGCCTTTTTGGTACAATGTTCACTAGTATTCGAGCAGCAGCCCAACTCTTATGGTAGTGAACGGGTCAAGATTTCCTTCCTGACTGGCTGCCTCCATGTAGCTCGGCCGGGCCCGTCTCTCTCCAGAGGAGAGGCAGCGGCAAATCAGCACTAGAAGCTGCCTGTTCTGTGGCCAGGTTGGTCACTTTGTCTCCACTTGTTCCCTGCGTCCAGCAAAAGTGGTGCTCAGCAGTAGTGGGGGATATACTGTTGAGCCAAATCGCCGGCCCATCTCCCCCAGACACCTGCTTGACGGTGCCCTCGTGTTGCAGAGCCTGGCTTTTCCTCTGCCTGCTCTCACTGACTCAGGCGCCGAAGAGAGTTTCCTGGACTGTGGTGTCGTTAACAGTCGGGCTTGGACACTGTTCCACTCGATTCACCCCTTGATTCCAACGCTCACAACGGACAGCTCCTCGCCCGTCTTTTTATTTTATTTTTATTTCACCTTATTATTGACATACAGTCAATAATACAGTAGAAAAATAACTCTATATAGAATGTGAGCAAATGAGGTGAGATAAGGGAGGTAAAGGCAAAAAAAGGCCATGGTGGCAAAGTAAATACAATATTGCAAGTAAAACACTGGAATGGTAAATTTGTAGTAGAAGAAAGTGCAAAGTAGAAATAGAGATAATGGGGTGCAAAGGAGCAAAATAAATAAATACAGTAGGGGAAGTGGTAGTTGTTTGGGCTAAATTATAGATGGGCTACGTACAGGTGCAGTGATCTGTGAGCTGCTCTGACAGCTGGTGCTTAAAGCTAGTGAGGGAGATAAGTGTTTCCAGCTTCAGAGATTGTTGTAGTTCGTTCCAGTCATTGGCAGCAAAGAACTGGAAGGAGAGACGGCCAAAGGAGGAATTGGCTTTGGGGGTGACCAGAGAGATATACCTGCTGGAGTGCGTGCTACAGGTGGGTGCTGCTATGGTGACCAGTGAGCGGAGAGAAGGGGGGGACTTTACCTAAGCAGGGTCTTGTAGATGACCTGGAGCCAGTGGGCTTGGCGGAGATTATAAAGCGAGGGCCAGCCAACGAGAGCGTACAGGTCGCAGTGGTGGGTAGTATATGGGGCTTTGGTGACAAAACGGATGGCACTGTGATAGACTGCATCCAGTTTGTTGAGTAGGGTATTGGAGGCTATTTTGTAAATGACATCGCCGAAGTCGAGGATCGGTAGGATGGTCAGTTTTACGAGGGTATGTTTGGCAGCATGAGTGAAGGATGCTTTGTTGCGAAATAGGAAGCCAATTCTAGATTTAACTTTGGATTGGAGATGTTTGATGTAAGTCTGGAAGGAGAGTTTACAGTCTAACCAGACACCCAGGTATTTGTAGTTGTCCATATATTCTAAGTCAGAACCGTCCAGAGTAGTGATGCTGGACAGGCGGGCAGGTGCAGGCAGCGATCGGTTGAAAAGCATGCATTTAGTTGTTTAGGAGCAGTTGGAGGCCACGGAAGGAGAGTTGTATGGCATTGAAGCTCGTCTGGAGGGTTGTTAACGGGATCGATTTGACAACATCCGGTGAAATGGCAGAGTGCCAAATTTAAAAAAATATATTTAAAATATTTAACTTTCAAGTGCACACACCAAATTAAAGCTGAACTTCTTGTTTTTCTAGCCACCGTGTCAGATTTCAACATGGCTTTACGGCGAAAGCAAACCATGCTATAATCTCAGGACAGCACACCATCAAACAAACACTGACAATCATATTTCATCCCGCCAGGCGTGACACAAAACTCAGAAATAACATATAATTAACGCCTTGCCTTTATCTCGCCATCACGGTGGACAACTCCATTGTGTCCTCCTCCCAGAGTGCTAAGAGCCTCGGCGTGACCCTGGACAACACCCTGTCGTTCTCCGCTAACATCAAGGCGGTGACCCGATCCTGTAGGTTCATGCTATACAACATTCGCAGAGTACGACCCTGCCTTACACAGGAAGTGGCGCAGGTCCTAATCCAGGCACTTGTCATCTCCCGTCTGGATTACTGCAAATCCCTGTTGGCGGGGCTCCCTGCCTGTGCCATCAAACCCCTACAACTCATCCAGAACGCCGCAGCCCGTCTGGTGTTCAACCTTCTCAAGTTCTCTCACGTCACCTCGCTCCTCCGCACACTCCACTGGCTTCCAGTTGAAGCTCGCATCTGCTACAAGACCATGGTGCTTGCCTACGGAGCTGTGAGGGGAACGGCACCTCCGTACCTTCAGGCTCTGATCAGGCCCTACACCCAAACAAGGGCACTGCGTTCATCCACCTCTGGCCTGCTGGCCCCCCTACCGCTGCGGAAGCACAGTTCCCGCTCAGCCCAGTCAAAACTGTTCGCTGCTCTGGCACCCCAATGGTGGAACAAGCTCCCTCACGACGCCAGGACAGCGGAGTCAATCACCACCTTCCGTAGACACCTGAAAACCCACCTCTTTAAGGAATACCTGGGATAGGATATAGTAATCCTTCTAACCCCCCCCCCCCCCCAAAAAAAACATATAGATGTACTATTGTAAAGTGGTTGTTCCACTGGATATCTTAAGGTGAATGCACCAATTTGTAAGTCGCTCTGGATAAGAGCGTCTGCTAAATGACGTAAATGTAAATGTAAAAATGACGAGCTTCTTCTGTTGGCACTCCAATATGTCCCATAAACATCACAAATGGTCCTTTTGTTTGATTAATTCCGTCGTTATATATCCAAAATGTCCACGTTTGATCCAGGAGAAACACCGGTAACAACTTGCGCAATATGACTACAAAATCTCTCAGAAATTACCTGTAATCTTTGTCCCAGCACTTCAAACAACTTTCCTAATACAACTTTAGGTATTTTTTACGTAAATAATCGATAAAATTTAAGACGGGATAAACTGCGTTCAATACCGGAGGAAAACAAAGTGGAGAGTGTTTCAGGTCACGCGCCTCTATCAAACAGTACACTTCACTCGACCCTCTTTCTGAACAGGGCTACTTCTTCATTACACAAAGGAAAAACATCAACAAATTTTTAAAGACTGTTGACATCCAGTGGAAGCGATAGGAACTGCAAGCAACTGCCTTAAAATTCTAGATTCTCAATGAAAACCCATGCATATATTTATTGGCTTTGGATTGAAAACACCCTAAAGTTTCTAAAACTGTTTGAATGGTGTCTGAGTATAACAGAACTCAAATGGCAGGCCAAAACCTGAGAAGATTCCATACATATGACTATTTTACACCATTTTAAAGACAAGACTCTCCTTTATCTAACCACACTGTCCGATTTCAAAAAGGCTTTACAACAAAAGCAAAACATTAGATTATGTCAGGAGAGTATCCAGCCAGAAATAATCTGATACCCATTTGTCAAGCTAGCATATAATGTCACAAAAACAAAACCACAGCTAAATGCAGCACTAACCTTTGATGATCTTCATCAGATGACAACCCTAGGACATTATGTTATACAATACATGCATGTTTTGTTCAATGAAGTTCATATTTATTTCAAAAACCAGCTTTTTACATTAGCATGTGACGTTCAGAACTAGCATTCCCACCGAACACTTCCGGTGAATTTACTAAATTACTCACGATAAACGTTCACAAAAACATAACAATTATTTTAAGAATTATAGATACAGAACTCCTTTATGCAATCGCGGTGTCCGATTTTAAAATAGCTTTTCGGTGAAAGCACATTTTGCAATATTCTGGGTAGATAGCTCGCCATCACGGGCTAGCTAATTTGACACCCACCAAGTTTGGTACTCACCAAACTCAGATTTACTATAAGAAAAATTGGATTACCTTTGCTGTTCTTCATCAGAATGCACTCCCAGGACTTCTACTTCAACAACAAATGTTGGTTTGTGTCACGTCCTGACCAGCAGGTGGAGTAGGTGTATAAGTGTTGGTCAGGGCGTGGCAGAAAAGTTGTGTTTTCTTTGTTCTGTCTAGGTTGGGTGTTTCTATGTAGAGGTATTGGGGTGGACTTCCAATTGAAGGCAGCTGTGTGGTGTTGCCTTTGATTGGAAGTCCTATATTAGTTGGGTGTGTTTGTCTGTGTGTTTGTGGGGGAATTGTTGTGAGCACTGCTTTTTTGGTTTAGCCTGCTACACTGTCGTATCGTGAGTACTGTTCATTGTTTTGTTTATTGTTTTTTCAGTGGATGCTTTACTCCTTTTAAAAAAAAAAAATATGAGCATCCATATTCCCGCTGCGCCTTGGTCCTCCTTTCAACAGCACAATGGATTATGTGACAGAATTTCCCACCAACACAGGACCAAGCAGCGGAAGAATTCTGGCGAGGACTGGGGAACACGACGGGTAAGGGAGACCGAGAGGCACCCCCAATAATTTTTTAGGGGGGGGCACAAGGGCTGTGTGACGGGGCAAGATTGGAAACCCAGGCCAGCGCCCCGTACCCTTGTTAAAAGTAAACAGACTGGACAGGTCCCGTGCTTTGGGGTAGGTGCCATGGTAAGGCCTGGTATTTTTAGGCCAGTAGGCTCAATACCAGCACCCCGCACGTGCCAGGAGAAAGTAGGCATCGAGCCAGCACCGGAGATGCCAAGCCTGCGCTTAAGACTGCCAGTGCGACTCAACGGTCCGGTGTTTCCCGTTACACGCACTAGCCTTGAGGTGCGTGTTCCCAATCTGGTACGCCCAGTACCAGCACCACGCACCAGGCTTCAAGTGCGTAAACCCAGCCTCGCCAGTTAACAGTCACCAGAGCTGCCCGCCAGTCAACAGTCGCCAGAGCTGCCCGCCAGTCAACAGTCGCCAGAGCTGCCCGCCAGTCAACAGTCGCCAGAGCTGCCCGCCAGTCAACAGTCGCCAGAGCTGCCCGCCAGTCAACAGTCGTCAGAGCTGCCCGCCAGTCAACAGTCGTCAGAGCTGCCCGCCAGTCAACAGTCGTCAGAGCTGCCCGCCAGTCAACAGTCGCCAGAGCTGCCCGCCAGTCAACAGTCGCCAGAGTGGCCCGACCGCCCCGAACCGCCGGAGCGGCCGGACCGCCCCGAGCCGCCGGAGCGGCCGGACTGCCCCGAGCTGCCGGACTGTCCCGACTGCCTGGAACGGCCAGAACCTGAGCCGCCTCCAACATAGGTGGGTTGGGGAGGGGGGATGTAGCACAGTGCCGTGGTTGACAGCAGCCACCCTCCCTTCCCTCCCTGTAGTTAGGGGGAAATTTACGGGTTGTTTTGGGTGTTCTGTATTTTTTTCTTTTGAAGGTGCATTCGGGGTCTGCACCTTTAGGGGGGGGGTAATGTCACGTCCTGACCAGCAGGTGGAGTAGGTGTATAAGTGTTGGTCAGGGCGTGGCAGAAGAAGTTGTGTTTTCTTTGTTCTGTCTAGGTTGGGTGTTTCTATGTAGAGGTAATTGGGGTGGACTTCCAATTGAAGGCAGCTGTGTGGTGTTGCCTTTGATTGGAAGTCCTATATTAGTTGGGTGTGTTTGTCTGTGTGTTTGTGGGGAATTGTTGTGAGCACTGCTTTTTTTGGTTTAGCCTGCTACACTGTCGTATCGTGAGTACTGTTCATTGTTTTGTTTATTGTTTTTTCAGTGGATGCTTTACTCCTTTTTTTAAATTAAAATATGAGCATCCATATTCCCGCTGCGCCTTGGTCCTCCTTTCAACAGCACGATGGATTATGTGACAGTTTGGTTCCAAATAATCCATAGTTATATCCAAATAGCGGCGTTTTGTTCGTATGCGTTCAAGACACTATCCGAAGGTTAATGAAGGGTGACGCGCGGCGCATATCGTGACAAAAAATTCAAAATATTCCATTACCGTACTCCGAAGCATGTCAAACGCTGTTTAAAATCAATTTTTATGCGATTTTTCTCGTAAAATAGCGATATTATTCCGACCGGGAGACGTCGTTTTCGTTCAAATACTGAAAATGTAAAATGGACTCTTCACGTGCACGCCCGTCTCATTGTTCTCAGATCGACCACTATCCAAATGCGCTACTGTTTTTCAGCCTGGGACTGCAGAGTCATCATTCAACGTTCTGGTGCCTTCTGAGAGCCTATGGGAGCCTTAGAAAGTGTCAAGTTACAGCAGAGATCCTCTATTTTCGATAGAGATGACAAAGAAAGCCAAGAAATGGTCAGACAGGGTACTTCCTGTACAGAATCTTCTCAGGTTTTGGCCTGCCATATGAGTTCTGTTATACTCACAGACACCATTCAAACAGTTTTAAAACTTTAGGGTGTTTTCTATCCAAATCAAACAATTATATGCATATTCTAGTTTCTGGGCAGGAGTAATAAACAGATTACATCGGGTACGTTTTTTATCCGGCCGTGAAAATACTGCCCCCTATCCATAACAGGTTAAATACATTTTAGAATAATGCTGTAACGTAACAAAATTTGGAAAAAGTCAAGGGGTGTGAATACTTTCTGAATGCACTGTATATACAGGGAGTACCAGGACCAAGCTGATGTGTAGGGGTATGAGGTAATAGAGGTAGCTATGTACAGGGAGTAACAGTACCAAGCTGATGTGTAGGGGTACGAGGTAATAGAGGTAGCTATGTACAGGGAGTACCAGTACCAAGCAGATGTGAAGGGGTACGAGGTAATAGAGGTAGCTATGTACAGGGAGTAACAGTACCAAGCTGATGTGAAGGGGTACGAGGTAATAGAGGTAGCTATGTACAGGGAGTACCAGTACCAAGCTGATGTGTAGGGGTACGAGGTAATAGAGGTAGCTATGTACAGGGAGTAACAGTACCAAGCTGATGTGTAGGGGTACGAGGTAATAGAGGTAGCTATGTACAGGGAGTACCAGTACCAAGCAGATGTGAAGGGGTACGAGGTAATAGAGGTAGCTATGTACAGGGAGTACCAGTACCAAGCTGATGTGAAGGGGTACGAGGTAATAGAGGTAGCTATGTACAGGGAGTAACAGTACCAAGCTGATGTGTAGGGGTACGAGGTAATAGAGGTAGCTATGTACAGGGAGTACCAGTACCAAGCAGATGTGAAGGGGTACGAGGTAATAGAGGTAGCTATGTACAGGGAGTACCAGTACCAAGCTGATGTGTAGGGGTACGAGGTAATAGAGGTAGCTATCTACAGGGAGTACCAGTACCAAGCTGATGTGTAGGGGTACGAGGTAATAGAGGTAGCTATGTACAGGGAGTACCAGTACCAAGCTGATGTGTAGGGGTACGAGGTAATAGTGGTAGCTATGTACAGGGAGTACCAGTACCAAGCTGATGTAAAGGGGTACGAGGTAATAGAGGTAGCTATGTACAGGGAGTACCTACCGATGTGTAGGGGTACGAGGTAATAGAGGTAGCTATGTACAGGGAGTACCAGTACCAAGCTGATGTGTAGGGGTACGAGGTAATAGAGGTAGCTATGTACAGGGAGTACCAGGACCAAGCTGATGTGTAGGGGTACGAGGTAATAGAGGTAGCTATGTACAGGGAGTACCAGTACCAAGCTGATGTGTAGGGGTACGAGGTAATAGAGGTAGCTATGTACAGGGAGTACCAGTACCAAGCTGATGTGTAGGGGTACGAGGTAATAGAGGTAGCTATGTACAGGGAGTACCAGTACCAAGCTGATGTGAAGGGGTACGAGGTAATAGAGGTAGCTATGTAGAGGGAGTACCAGTACCAAGCTGATGTGTAGGGGTACGAGGTAATAGAGGTAGCTATGTACAGGGAGTAACAGTACCAAGCTGATGTGAAGGGGTACGAGGTAATAGAGGTAGCTAGTGCCATCAGAAAAGTGCCTTTTTCCACATTTTGTTGTTACTGACTGACTTTTAAATGATGTTTTATCACTGACCTGCACACAATACCCCATAATGTCAAAGAGGAATTATGTTTATATATATATATATATATATATATATAACATAATATTTATATATAACATAATATTTATATACTGACCTGTTATAACATATAAGGTTTTATATATAAAATGAAAAACTGAAATGTTTTGATTCAATAAGTATTCAACCACTTCAACCTAAATAAGCTCATTTATAATAAGTCATTTGCTTACAAGTCACATAATAAGTTGCAATGAATCACTCTGCTTGCAATTATAGTGTTTAACCCTCTAGAGTCTGAGCCGGGGGAGGGGAGGGTCTGAGCCAACATATGGAATTGTTTTAAGATACCAAGGATTATTTAGCTATTTGATTTATAATTTTAAGACCCATTAATGTATAAAAACAAATGTGAAAAAATTATTACATGAAGCATTGAATTTGGCATTTACGCTATTAGCCAATGGAAACACATTGAATAACAGGTTCACGACATGGAACAACAGATAGTCCCCAAAAATATCAAAAGGATGTTTGTTCTGAAGTGTCTGTCCTATATCTGAGAGATATTAGAAAGATCAGGAAACATGTAATTTTTTTTAACATATATTTATCCCCTTATTTTAGGCACTAAACTATCTCCATATATACTTCCATTCACTTTCTTTTTACTGGTACCAGGGACCTTCAGAGTGGTGTGAGGCTTGTGGACGTCCTAAATGGAGAACCCCATCCCGTTTGTGAGAGTCTCATCTTTCAATAGAGGGGTTATAATAGTTTGTAGGCCAAACCGTTCAGATGCTACGTAAGATTTTGAGAGAAGACCGATTTTCAGGATGTCTCATGGTCTGACAAACATCGCTCTTGCTCTGCCACATTTCACCACAGATACAGGGTGATATCTGAGGATGGATCAACATTGTAGTTACTCCACAATACTAACCTACTTGACAGAGTGAAAAGAAGGAAGCTTGTACAGAATAAAAAATATTCCAAAACATGCATCTTGTTTGCAACAAGGCACTTAAGTAATACTGCAAAGAAATGTGGCAAAGCAATTCACTTTTTGTACTGAATACAGGGGGGCAATCCAACACAACACATTACTGAGTACTTCTCTCAATAGTTTCAATCATAGTGGTGGCTGCATCATGTTATCGGTATGCTTGTAATTGTTAAGGAATGGGGAGTTTTTCAGGATAAAATGTTTTATAGAATGGAGC
Organism: Salmo salar; assembly: GCF_905237065.1. Classification (NCBI taxonomy): domain Eukaryota; kingdom Metazoa; phylum Chordata; class Actinopteri; order Salmoniformes; family Salmonidae; genus Salmo; species Salmo salar. Next base: position 3,452,984 of record NC_059445.1, read on the forward strand.
TCAGTACAGGAAAAATCCTAGAAGAAAACTTGGTTCAGTCTGCTTTCCACCAGACAACCAACAACACAAGACCAAATCTACACTGGAGTTTGCAGAGTTACAGTTGTGATCTAAATCTGCTTGCAAATCTATGGTAAGACTTCAAAATGGTTGCCAAGCAATGATCAACAACCAATTTGACAGATCTTGAAGAAATTTGAAAAGAAAAAGCTCTTAGAGATTCAACTTACCCAGAGACTCACAGTTGTAATCGCTGCCAAACGTGATTCTAACATGTATTGACTTGGGTGTGAATATTTATGTAAATGAGAAATGTCTGTATTTATGTTGTGTGTGGTGTCAGTGTCAGTACATGTGAGCCTGTTGTAGAATCCAGTGTGTATGCATATAGTCAGTGTAGGAAATGTAGTGCAAAAAAGTTGTGTGTGTGTGCGGGTGCATGTGTGAGTGTGTGTGCATGTGTGTGTTGGGGTGTAAGTGTGTGTCAGTGTCAAGCACTATACCAGGATAAACTGTTACCTGAATGTTGATCACCAACTCCATCCTTCTTGCAGGGCATGATGGGTCTTTCGTTGTTGTATATTTGATCATTAAAATCCATGGTCTCTATTTCATTTATTTTTTTGCCTCTAAATCCATCGCTGTTTTCATAGATTTCCTCTGACATCTTTACACACGTGTGTTCAAATGCAGTAACTTCTACTGTTGTAACTTCTACTGTTGTAACTTCTACTGTTGTAACTTCTACTGTTGTAAAGTCTGCTGTTATCTCAGTTGTAGGTTTGTGTCTGTTCTCTGCACAGCTGGAGCCTCTGTGTGACTCATTCTAATGTAAGAGACAGTTTTAACTGTCAACCTCATTAAAGGGGAAACTGTCTAACCAATAGTATGACACTAACCACCACCATGTGACTCCAGACTTATTTTCTGAGAACCATGTTTGTTTCCCACAGTGAAGATTAGTTTGTATATTTAGTTTATGTTAGTTTAGTTTACCACAGTGCAGATTAGTTCGTATATTTAGTGGATTCTACTAATCACAGCTTGATGATGAAGAGTTAATTATTTGTATCAGCTGTATATTGTTATGGAAAAAACTAAAACATGCACCTCCTGGGGTTCCCAGGACTGAGTTTAGGAAATGCTGCATTAAGTCTTGCACTCTGTGGTCGGCCATCAATGACCATGTAGAGTTTTATACACTATGCTGTGTCCTGTGTGACATTGACACCAGAGAGAATAGTTATTCAGAGGTGTCTCTATCTCTCTCAGACAGGGTCTGAGGTCTACATTTACTGTCTCCAGATAGCTAGATGTGTCACGTTCTTCAAAATGAGTGGACCAAGGCACAGCGTGTGTTGGGTTCCACATCTTTATTTCAGTGAAACTAGAAACAAAACTTACAAAGAACGTGAAGTCGTAGTGTCACAAGCACATACAAAAACAAACAATATCCCACAAACACAGGTGGGAAAACTGCTACCTAAATATGATCCCCAATTAGAGGCAATGATTACCAGCTGCCTCTAACTGGGAACAATACAAAAACACCAACATAGAAAATATAGACTAAAACACCCCCTAGTCACACCCTGACCTACTACACCATAGAGAACCTAGGGCTCTCTATGGTCAGGGCGTGACAGTACCCCCCCAAAGGTGCGGACTCCGGCCACAAAACCTGAAACCAAATGGGGAGTGAAAGGGGTGATTAGTGTCGGTGGCGGCTCCGGTGCAGGTCGTAGCCCCCGCTCAGACCCTGGATCCGGCCATCGCGCCGGGCTGAACGCCGTGCCTGGACTGGGCACCGGCGCAAAAGATGGCTCTGGCAATGGAGCTGGGTTGGACGCCGTGCCTGGACTGGGCACCGGCGCAGAGGAAGGCTCCGGCTTTGGAGCGGGACTGGACGCCGTGCCTGGACTGGGCACCGGTGTAGAGGAAGGCTCCTGCCATGGAGCGGGACTGGACGCCGTGCCTGGACTGGGCACCGGCGCAGAAGAAGCCTCCGGCCTGTTGACTGTCACTGGAGGTTCCGGAACGTTGACCGTCGCTGGAGGTTCCGGACTGTTGACCGTCTCTGGAGGTTCCGGACCGTTGACCGTCGCTGTCACGCCCTGACCTACTACACCATAGAGAACCAAGGGCTGTCTATGGTCATGGCGTGACAAGATGCAAGACGGTGTATTGCAAAAAATGACTGAGCATGTGCACACGTGCGCTTCACACTGCTACAACATGATAGCTGCAGGACATAAACAGCAGAGAAGTTAGGTCTAACTCTTCATACTGGTACAACGTGATAGCTGCAGGACATAAACAGCAGAGAAGTCTAGTCTAACTCTTCATACTGCTACAATGTGATAGCTGCAGGACATAAACAGCAGAGAAGTTAGGTCTAACTCTTCATACTGCTACAATGTGATAGCTGCAGGACATAAACAGCAGAGAAGTCTAGTCTAACTGTTCATACTGCTACAACATGATAGCTGTAGGACATAAACAGCAGAGAAGTCTAAAGTTTCATACTCTTAGTAGTTTAAGACATTTCACCTTGCACACCATCGATGGCCATGTATAGTTATTTTAATCTCTACTGTCTCAGTGAGGAGAGTTATTCAGAGATATGTATTAGAATGTATGTCTGCATCTATCTCAGAGGTTTTTCAATGGCGATAACATTCACACCATTTGAAACTTTGGCGGTTCACTTCCTGTTAAACTGTAAGCAGAGGTTTAAACTGACACTCTGATATGATGTTGACACCAGCAGCAAGATGAACAGTAGATAGCTCAATGCAAGACGGCGCACTCACAATATTAACTACTGTCTCCTGAGTGACATGGACACCAGAGATAATATTTACTCAGAGATGTCTCTGTCTTTTTTCAGAGAGGGCCTAAGGTCTACAATTACTCTCACTTCTCATATCCTCTTCCTCATCCTCTATCGACATCAGAACAAGTGGAGAGACACTAACTGCATTGCACACTACTCTACCAACTTCCTGTTTATCAGAGGAAAGTATGGTGTCACTAAGTACAGAAGTGTGAATGAGTGTAACAACAGCTATGTGTGAGAGTCAGCGTGTCACGTGCTTCTTACTGGGAAAAAGGAAAACGACTTACTGTAACTTGCATGTTGATCATTTGCATGAGACCTGGCTCGGATTAGAGTACTACACTTCTCAAGGGCTGTGTCTGAGGAGTCCTGTGTGTAATTCCTCCCTTCATTCACCAGTAATAAGGGGTGTGTCTGAGGAGTCCTGTGTGTAATTCCTCCCTTCCTTCACCAGTAATAAGGGGTGTGTCTGGGGAGTCCTGTGTGTAATTCCTACCTTCCTTCACCAGTAATAAGGGGTGTGTCTGAGGAGTCCTGTGTGTAATTCCTCCCTTCATTCACCAGTAATAAGGGGTGTGTCTGGGGAGTCCTGTGTGTAATTCCTACCTTCCTTCACCAGTAATAAGGGGTGTGTCTGGGGAGTCCTGTGTGTAATTCCTCCCTTCCTTCACCAGTAATAAGGGGTGTGTCTGGGGAGTCCTGTGTGTAATTCCTCCCTTCCTTCACCAGTAATAAGGGGTGTGTCTGAGGAGTCCTGTGTGTAATTCCTCCCTTCCTTCACCAGTAATAAGGGGTGTGTCTGAGGAGTCCTGTGACATTGGAGTGAATTCCCTGTGTGCCCCGCCCATCTGACTCCCATTGACCCCAACACCTCTGGATGTTTCACATTACCATTTGTATCAGTTTGTATTGACCTCAGGTCGTCGGTTCACCACCTCAGGACGCCGGTTCACCTCCTCAGGACGTCGGTTCACCTCCTCAGGACCCCGGTTCACCACCTCAGGACGCCGGTTCAACACCTCAGGACGCCGGTTCACCTCCTCAGGACGCCGGTTCACCTCCTCAGGACGCCGGTTCAACACCTCAGGACGCCGGTTCACCTCTTCAGGATGCCACATTGAATTCAGAAAGTATTTAGACCCCTTGACTTTTTCCACATTTTGTTACTTTACAACGGCAGGGTAGCCTAGTGGTTAGAGCGTTGGGCTAATAACCGAAAGTTTGCAAGTTCAAATCCCCGAGCTGACAAGGAACAATCTGTTGTTCTGCCCCTGAACAATCCAGTTAACCCACTGTTCCTAGCCTGTCATTGAAAATAAGAATTTGTTCTTAACTAATTTGCCTAGTTAAATAAAGGTAAAATAAAAACCTTATTTCTCTCTCAATTAAATTACATTCAAAGGGATTTATTGGCATGGGAAAGACATGTATACATTGCCAAAGCAAGAGGAATGTGAAATGAACAACAGACAACATTAGTAAACATTACACTCACAAAAGATTATAGATGTTTCAAAAGTTATATTATTGACTATGTACTGTGTTGTAACAATGTGCAAATAGTTAAAGTATGAAAGGAAACAGATAAATATAGGCTGCGATGGTGTTTGTGTTCCACTGGTTGTCCCGTTCTGGGTCACAATTCTTGCAGCTGTGGTGACACACACCTAATAGATATGGGAGTAGCTGTTATCAGTGATATCCTTAGACTAGCTGTTATCATTCATATCCCCAGACTAGCTGTTATCAGTCATATCCCCAGACTAGCTGTTATCAGCCATATCCCCAGACTAGCTGTTATCAGTCATATCCCCAGACTAGCTGTTATCAGTCATATCCCTTTGACTAGCTGTTATCAGTCATATCCCCAGACTAGCTGTTATCAGTCATATCCCCAGACTAGCTGTTATCAGTCATATCCCCAGACTAGCTGTTATCAGCCATATCCCCAGACTAGCTGTTATCAGTCATATCCCCAGACTAGCTGTTATCAGTCATATCCCCAGACTAGCTGTTATCAGTCATATCCTTAGACTAGCTGTTATCAGTCATATCCCCAGACTAGCTGTTATCAGTCATATCCCCAGACTAGCTGTTATCATTCATAACCCAGACTAGCTGTTATCAGTCATATCCCCAGACTAGCTGTTATCAGTCATATCCTTAGACTAGCTGTTATCAGTCATATCCCCAGACTAGCTGTTATCAGTCATATCCCCAGACTAGCTGTTATCAGTCATATCCCCAGACTAGCTGTTATCAGTCATATCCCCAGACTAGCTGTTATCAGTCATATCCCCAGACTAGCTGTTATCAGTCATATCCCCAGACTAGCTGTTATCAGTCATATCCCTTTGACTAGCTGTTATCAGTTATATCCCCAGACTAGCTGTTATCAGTCATATCCCTTTGACTAGCCGTTATCAGTCATATCCCTTTGACTAGTAGTTATCAGTCATATCCCTTTGACTAGCTGTTATCAGTTATATCCCCAGACTAGCTGTTATCAGTCATATCCCTTTGACTAGCCGTTATCAGTCATATCCCTTTGACTAGTAGTTATCAGTCATATCCCCAGACTAGCTGTTATCAGTCATATCCCCAGACTAGCTGTTATCAGTCATATCCCTTAGACTAGCTGTTATCAGTCATATCCCCAGACTAGCTGTTATCAGTCATATCCCCAGACTAGTTGTTATCAGTCATATCCCCAGACTAGCTGTTATCAGTCATATCCTTAGACTAGCTGTTATCAGTCATATCCCCAGACTAGCTGTTATCAGTCATATCCCTAGACTAGCTGTTATCAGTCATATCCTTAGACTAGCTGTTATCAGTCATATCCCCAGACTAGCTGTTATCAGTCATATCCCTAGACTAGCTGTTATCAGTTATATCCCTTTGACTAGCTGTTATCAGTCATATCCTTAGACTAGATGTTATCAGTCATATCCCCAGACTAGCTGTTATCATTCATAACCCCAGACTAGCTGTTATCAGTCATATCCCCAGACTAGCTGTTATCAGTCATATCCTTAGACTAGCTGTTATCAGTCATATCCCCAGACTAGCTGTTATCAGTCATATCCCCAGACTAGCTGTTATCATTCATAACCCCAGACTAGCTGTTATCAGTCATATCCCCAGACTAGCTGTTATCAGTCATATCCTTAGACTAGCTGTTATCAGTCATATCCCCAGACTAGCTGTTATCAGTCATATCCCCAGACTAGCTGTTATCAGTCATATCCCCAGACTAGCTGTTATCAGTCATATCCCCCAGACTAGCTGTTATCAGTCATATCCCCAGACTAGCTGTTATCAGTCATATCCCCAGACTAGCTGTTATCAGTCATATCCCTTTGACTAGCTGTTATCAGTTATATCCCCAGACTAGCTGTTATCAGTCATATCCCTTTGACTAGCCGTTATCAGTCATATCCCTTTGACTAGTAGTTATCAGTCATATCCCTTTGACTAGCTGTTATCAGTTATATCCTCAGACTAGCTGTTATCAGTCATATCCCTTTGACTAGCCGTTATCAGTCATATCCCTTTGACTAGTAGTTATCAGTCATATCCCCAGACTAGCTGTTATCAGTCATATCCCCAGACTAGCTGTTATCAGTCATATCCCTTAGACTAGCTGTTATCAGTCATATCCCCAGACTAGCTGTTATCAGTCATATCCCCAGACTAGTTGTTATCAGTCATATCCCCAGACTAGCTGTTATCAGTCATATCCTTAGACTAGCTGTTATCAGTCATATCCCCAGACTAGCTGTTATCAGTCATATCCCTAGACTAGCTGTTATCAGTCATATCCTTAGACTAGCTGTTATCAGTCATATCCCCAGACTAGCTGTTATCAGTCATATCCCTAGACTAGCTGTTATCAGTTATATCCCTTTGACTAGCTGTTATCAGTCATATCCTTAGACTAGATGTTATCAGTCATATCCCCAGACTAGCTGTTATCAGTCATATCCCCAGACTAGCTGTTATCAGTCATATCCCCAGACTAGCTGTTATCAGTCATATCCCCAGACTAGCTGTTATCAGTCATATCCCCAGACTAGCTGTTATCAGTCATATCCTTAGACTAGCTGTTATCAGTCATATCCCCAGACTAGCTGTTATCAGTCATATCCCCAGACTAGCTGTTATCAGTCATATCCCCTCACTAGCTGTTATCAGTCATGTTCCCAGACTAGCTGTTATCAGCCATATCCCCAGACTAGCTGTTATCAGTCATATCCCTTAGACTAGCTGTTATCAGTCATATTCCTTTTTTCTAGCTGTTTCAGTCATATCCCCAGACTAGCTGTTATCAGTCATATCCTTAGACTAGCTGTTATCAGTCATATCCCCAGACTAGTTGTTATCAGTCATATCCCCAGACTAGCTGTTATCAGTCATATCCCCAGACTAGCTGTTATCAGTCATATCCCCAGACTAGCTGTTATCAGTCATATCCCCAGACTAGCTGTTATCAGTCATATCCTTAGACTAGCTGTTATCAGTCATATTCCTTTTTTCTAGCTGTTTCAGTCATATCCCCAGACTAGCTGTTATCAGTCATATCCTTAGACTAGCTGTTATCAGTCACATCCTTAGACTAGCTGTTATCAGTCATATCCCCAGACAAGCTGTTATCAGTCATATCCCCAGACTAGCTATTATCAGTCATATCCTTAGACGAGCTGTTATCAGTCATATCCTTAGACTAGCTGTTATCAGTCATATCCCCAGACTAGCTGTTATCAGTCATTTCCCCAGACAAGCTGTTATCAGTCATATCCTTAGACTAGCTGTTATAAGTCATATCCTTAGACTAGCTGTTATCAGTCATGTCCCTTAGACTAGCTTTTATCAGTTATATCCCCATATTAGCTGTTATCAGTCATATCCCCAGACTAGCTGTTATCAGTCATGTCCCTTAGACTAGCTGTTATCAGTTATATCCCCAGATTAGCTGTTATCAGTCATATCCCCAGACTAGCTCTTATCAGTCATAACCCTTTGACTAGCTGTTATCATTCATATTCATATACATATTGTATTCCAAGATGGCGTAGCAGTTCAGACGTCCTTTACCCTCCTCTTGTCGCGTCCCGTGTATATATATATTTACATATTTTTCTTCGTATTATCATTTTAGATTAATTTTTTTTCTACTAAAACTCAACCTCAAAGCACTCTCCTGCAACCCGCCTCACCAATTTAAAAAAGAAAGTATTATTTACCTCAAATCCGCAACAGAAGCTAGCCAGAGGTTAGCCATTTTCACTGGCTAACGTTGGAGTTCAGCTAGCCACGGTTAGCTGTCCTCAGCTATCCATTAGCTCAAAAAGCTATCGCCAGTTTTTGTACAGCGCGACTCAGACCAGAGCATACCGGACCTATTCTCTCTCCTTTTCCCAATTTCTACCGCAGGCTCAGGACATTTACACCTGGATCTTGCAGCTAACTAGCTGCTACCTGAGTGACTATTGGCAACGTCGGTCCCGGAATTAACACACATTATCCCGGAGCTAGCCAGCTGAAGAGTTCTGTCAGCCACTCGTTGGCTTTTCTGGAGCTAGCCAGCTGAAGTGTCCCCTGGGCTACAATCACCTATCCTGACCCGCTTTACTGCCGATGAAGAGCCCCATCGGGCCCTCACGACTGGACCACCGACGTTATCTGCCCGAGGGAGTTATCCAACTGGCCCCTCCGTCGCGACGTAACCTGATCGCCCATCTGAGACCCACTAATTGTTAATCGTTAGCTGTCTTATCGGCTGCGATCTGAATAGCTCTATCGGACACTTTTCTTGGGCCACTATAACTAACTATTTTGCCAACTTGGACTGGTCCCCCCTTCCACACGGAACCCCACTAACCCACAGACGGAAACGCACGAGGTGGCTAAAAACAGACCTCCCTCCATCTTCCACCAGCTTGCTACCTATGGCCCGGCTAGCTGTCTAAATCTCACTGGACCCTTTGATCACTCGGCTAAGCATGCCTCTCCTCAATGTCAATATGCAATGTCCATTGCTGTTCTGGTTAGTGTTTATTGGCTTATTTCACTGTAGAGCCTCTAGCCCTGCTCATTATACCTTATCCAACCTCTCAGTTCCTCCACCCACACATGCTATGACATCTTCTGGTTTCAATGATGTTTCTAGAGACAATATCTCTCTCATCATCACTAAATGCCTAGGTTTACCTCCTCTGTATTCACATCCCACCATACCTTTGTCTGTACATTATACCTTGAAGCTATTTTATCGCCCCCAGAAACCTGCTCCTTTTTCTATAATTCTACCATTCCAGTGTTTTACTTGCTATACTTTATTAACTTTGCCACCATGGCCTTTTTTTGCCTTTACCTCCCTTATCTCACATCATTTGCTCACATTGTATATAGTCTTATTTTGTGTACTGTATCATTGATTGTATGTTGTTTTACTCCATGTGTAACTCTGTGATTTTGTATGTTGTCGAACTGCTTTGCTTTATCTTGGCCAGGTCGCAATTGTAAATGAGAACTTGTTCTCAACTTGCCTACCTGGTTAAATAAAGGTGAAATGAATAAATATACTTAGACTAGCTGTTATCAGTCATATCCCTTTGACTAGCTGTTATCAGTCATATCCTCAGACTAGCTGTTATCAGTCATATCCCTTTGACTAGCTGTTATCAGTCATATCCCCAGACTAGCTATATCAGTCATTTCCCCAGACTAGCTGTTATCAGTCATATCCTTAGACTAGCTGTTATCAGTCATATCCCCAGACTAGCTGTTATCAGTCATATCCCCAGACTAGCTGTTATCAGTCATATCCCTTTTTTCTAGCTGTTTCAGTCATATCCCCAGACTAGCTGTTATAAGTCATATCACTTTTTTCTAGCTGTTATCAGTCATATCCACAGACTTGCTGTTATCAGTCATATCCCCAGACTAGCTGTTATCAGTCATATCCCTTTTACTAGCTGTTTCAGTCATATCCCCAGACTAGCTGTTATCAGTCATATCCCTTTTACTAGCTGTTTCAGTCATATCCACAGACTTGCTGTTATCAGTCATATCCCCAGACTAGCTGTTATCAGTCATATCTCCAGACTAGCTGTTATCAGTCATATCCCCAGACTAGCTGTTATCAGTCATATCCTTAGAGTAGCTGTAATCAGTCATATCCCCAGACTAGCTGTTATCAGTCATATCCTTAGAGTAGCTGTAATCAGTCATATCCCCAGACTAGCTGTTATCAGTCATATCCCCACACTAGCTGTTATCAGTCATGTCCCCAGACTAGCTGTTATCAGTCATATCCCCAGACTAGCTGTTATCAGTCATATCCCCAGACTAGCTGTTATCAGCCATATCGCCAGACTAGCTGTTATCAGTCATATCCCCAGACTAGCTGTTATCAGTCATATCCCCAGACTAGCTGTTATCAGTCATATCCTTAGAGTAGCTGTAATCAGTCATATCCCCAGACTAGCTGTTATCAGTCATATCCCCACACTAGCTGTTATCAGTCATGTCCCCAGACTAGCTGTTATCAGTCATATCCCCAGACTAGCTGTTATCAGTCATATCCCCAGACTAGCTGTTATCAGCCATATCGCCAGACTAGCTGTTATCAGTCATATCCCCAGACTAGCTGTTATCAGTCATATCCCCAGACTAGCTGTTATCAGTCATATCCCCAGACTAGCTGTTATCAGTCATATCCCCAGACTAGCTGTTATCAGTTATATCCCCAGACTAGCTGTTATCAGTCATATCCCCAGACTAGCTGTTATCAGTCATATCCTTAGACTAGCTGTTATCAGTCATATCCCCAGACTAGCTGTTATCAGTCATATCCCCAGACTAGCTGTTATCAGTCATATCCCCAGACTAGCTGTTATCAGTCATATCCCCAGACTAGCTGTTATCAGTCATATCCCCAGACTAGCTGTTATCAGTCATATCCCCAGACTAGCTGTTATCAGTCATATCCCCAGACTAGCTGTTATCAGTCATATCCTTAGACTAGCTGTTATCAGTCATATCCTTAGACGAGCTGTTATCAGTCATATCCCCAGACTAGCTGTTATCAGTCATATCCCCAGACTAGCTGTTATCAGTCATATCCCCAGACTAGCTGTTATCAGTCATATCCCTTTCACTAGCTGTTTCAGTCATATCCCCAGACTAGCTGTTATCAGTCATATCCCTTTCACTAGCTGTTTCAGTCATATCCCCAGACTAGCTGTTATCAGTCATATCCTTAGACTAGCTGTTATCAGTCATATCCCCAGACTAGCTGTTATCAGTCATATCCCCAGACTAGCTGTTATCAGTCATATCCCTTTCACTAGCTGTTTCAGTCATATCCATAGAGTAGCTGTTATCAGTCATATCCCCAGACTAGCTGTTATTAGTCATATCCCCAGATTAGCTGTTATCAGTCATATCCCCAGACTAGCTGTTATCAGTCATATCCCCAGACTAGCTGTTATCAGACATATCACCAGACTAGCTGTTATCAGTCATATCCCCAGACTAGCTGTTATCAGTCATATCCCCAGACTAGCTGTTATCAGTCATATCCTTAGAGTAGCTGTAATCAGTCATATCCCCAGACTAGCTGTTATCAGTCATATCCCCAGACTAGCTGTTATCAGTCATATCCCCAGACTAGCTGTTATCAGTCATATCCCCAGACTAGCTGTAATCAGTCATATCCCCAGACTAGCTGTTATCAGTCATATCCTTAGAGTAGCTGTAATCAGTCATATCCCCAGACTAGCTGTTAACAGTCATATCCCGTTGACTAGCTGTTATAACCTGTTGTATTCGGCACTTGTGACAAATAACATTTGATTATTCCCCACCACCTGGGACCTGTAACACATACGTAATTCAATAATAGGAAAGAGCATTGTCACTTTAATACCACTCACCTTGAATTAAGAATCGTGAAAGTCAGTGAAGAGGACCATGCTTAGAAGACAGGACAAAGAATAAACATGGGTAATGTAGTTGACAAAACCCCAGTGAAAAGAAACAACAGCAAAGTAGGTGTTATATAACAGCATTTTATTACTGCTACCTCACACCCACAGTGACTTATAACACTTTACTTTAACACATGGAGTAGCAAAGGGTTGTTATCATCATTCATTTGTAAGCGTGGTTTTTATTCAAGCAAAAGACTTAAAAAGTAAAAGCCACACACACTTCACTTTCTCCAAAGATACATTTAATCTGGAACGTTATATTCCTTTACTACAAAAACATACACAACCTTAATAAAATGATAGTAATAATATAATGTAAAACATACACAACCTTCATAAAATGATAGTAATAATATAATGTAAAACGAACACAACCTTAATAAAATAATAGTAATAATATAATGTCAAACGAACACAACCTTAATAAAATGATAGTAATAATATAATGTAAAACATATACAACCTTAGTAAAATAATAGTAATAATAAAATGTAAAACATACACAACCTTCATAAAATGATAGTAATAATATAATGTAAAACATACACAACCTTAATAAAATAATAGTAATAATATAATGTAAAAATACACAACCTTAATAAAATAATAGTAATAATATAATGTGAAACGAACACAACCTTAATGAAATGATAGTAATAATATAATGTAAAACATATACAACCTTAGTAAAATAATAGTAATAATATAATCTAAAACGTACACATCACCACTATGTAGATGGTTTGTTTGCTCCAATCCACATCAGTACAAGTTATTCTCTGCACTCCGGAACTGCACATCCCACACCAGACAAGAGTTATTATGAAACAATCCAGATATTATCCTACAGTAGCATGGGAGAGTAACCTACAGTAGCATGGGAGAGTAACCTACTGTAGCATGGGAGAGTAACCTACAGTAGCATGGGAGAGTAACCTACAGTAGCTTGGGAGAGTAACCTACAGTAGCATGGGAGAGTAACCTACAGTAGCATGGGAGAGTAACCTACAGTAGCATGGGAGAGTAACCTACAGTAGCTTGGGAGAGTAACCTACAGTAGCTTGGGAGAGTAACCTAGAGTAGCATGGGAGAGTAACCTACAGTAGCATGGGAGAGTAACCTACAGTAGCATGGGAGAGTAACCTACAGTAGCTTGGGAGAGTAACCTACAGTAGCATGGGAGAGTAACCTACAGTCATATGGGAGAGTAACCTACTGTAGCATGGGAGAGTAACCTACAGTAGCATGGGAGAGTAACCTACAGTAGCATGAGAGAGTAACCTACAGTAGCATGGGAGAGTAACCTACAGTAGCATGGGAGAGAGTAACCTACTGTAGCATGGGAGAGTAACCTACTGTAGCATGGGAGAGTAACCTACTGTAGCATGAGAGTAACCTACAGTAGCATGGGAGAGTAACCTACAGTAGCATGGGAGAGTAACCTACAGTAGCATGGGAGAGTAACCTACAGTAGCATGGGAGAATAACCTACAGTAGCATGGGAGAGTAACCTACAGTAGCATGAGAGAGTAACCTACAGTAGCATGGGAGAGTAACCTACAGTAGCATGGGAGAGAGTAACCTACTGTAGCATGGGAGAGTAACCTACTGTAGCATGGGAGAGTAACCTACTGTAGCATGAGAGTAACCTACAGTAGCATGGGAGAGTAACCTACAGTAGCATGGGAGAGTAACCTACAGTAGCATGGGAGAGTAACCTACAGTAGCATGTAGCTGAAAAGTCAACTCAGCCATATGGGAGAATAACCTACAGTAGCTGAACAGTCAACTCAGCCATATGGGAGAGTAACCTAAAGCAGCTGAACAGAACTTAGCCGTATGGGAGAGTAACCTAAAGTAGCTGAACAGAACTCAGCCATATGGGGGAGTAACCTACAGTAGCATGGGAGAGTAACCTACAGTAGCTTGGGAGAGTAACCTACAGTAGCTTGGGAGAGTAACCTACAGTAGCATGGGAGAGTAACCTACAGTAGCATGGGAGAGTAACCTACAGTAGCATGGGAGAGTAACCTACAGTAGCTTGGGATAGTAACCTACAGTAGCATGGGAGAGTAACCTACAGTCATATGGGAGAGTAACCTACTGTAGCATGGGAGAGTAACCTACAGTAGCATGGGAGAGTAACCTACAGTATCATGAGAGAGTAACCTACAGTAGCATGGGGAGAGTAACCTACAGTAGCATGGGAGAGAGTAACCTACTGTAGCATGGGAGAGTAACCTACTGTAGCATGGGAGAGTAACCTACTGTAGCATGAGAGTAACCTACAGTAGCATGGGAGAGTAACCTACAGTAGCATGGGAGAATAACCTACAGTAGCATGTAGCTGAAAAGTCAACTCAGCCATATGGGAGAATAACCTACAGTAGCTGAACAGTCAACTCAGCCATATGGGAGAGTAACCTAAAGCAGCTGAACAGAACTTAGCCGTATGGGAGAGTAACCTAAAGTAGCTGAACAGAACTCAGCCATATGGGGGGAGTAACCTACAGTAGCATGTAGCTGAACTCAGCATCTACCCCTACTCCCTCAAACCCTCCCCATCCTCCACCCCACCAAACACCCTTAGCGTCCACCCCTACTCCTCCACAGTCTTACCCCAGCCTCCACCAAACCCAACAACCCCAGCATCCACCCCTCCATCCCATCAGCACCCCTGGTATTGATCCCTCCTTCCCTCCAACCTTCACATAACCCTTGGCCTCCACCCAGCCTTCCCCTAGCCATCATCACCACTTAACCCCCTGGATCTCAACCCAGCCTACACCTTAGCCCAGAGGTAGGTAACCCTGGTGCTGGAGTGCCGCAGGCATTTCATGTTTTTGGATTTCCAGCAATCAATGAACTGATCAATTAGCTCAGTTGGTCAGGTTTGCTGCCCTTGCCATCCCCAACCCCAACCCTCCCCTGCCCAGCCCTCCCCAAGCTATTCCCAACCCCAGCCCTCCCCAAGCTATTCCCAACCCCAGCCCTCCCCAAGCTCTACCCAACCCTACCCAACCCCAGCACCCCCAAGCTCTTTCCAACCCTCCCCAACCCCAACCCTCCCCAACCCCTCCCCTCCCCTGCCCAGCCCTCCCCAAGCTATTCCCAACCCCAGCCCTCCCCAAGCTATTCCCAACACCAGCCCTCCCCAAGCTATTCCCAACCCCAGCCCTCCCCAAGCTCTACCCAACCCTACCCAACCCCAGCACCCCCAAGCTCTTTCCAACCCTCCCCAACCCCAGCCCCAGCCCCCCAAGCTCTTCCCAACTCCCAGCCCTCCCCAAGCTCTTCCCAACCCCCAGCCCTCCCCAACCACAGGAAATACTTTTGTAAATTAAACACATTTCAGAGCAGTCAAACGTAACAAATTAAGAGTAAAACAAGAATTTAAGCGATGGAACTGTTAGAGGGAGTGAAAGCGAGAGAGAGAGAGAGAGAGAGAGAGAGAGAGACAGAGTGGTCAGAGAGAACATTATTTTATAAATGTGGGTCATGCTTTTCTCCAAATTAACTGTTAATGATAGCCTTAACACACCTGCCTTTCACAGATCCAACTATTGTTGTGGTTACATGACACATCATTCCAAGCCAGTACTGGGTCCTGTTGAGTGTTGTCAACCAAAGCGCAGTCTTCTTGCAAATCATTTGGCTCCCCTTTGCTCCAGTAACTTGTGGTCAGTGGTGTGCCGTCCACCCATCTCCATGTTCCCTCAACTTCTATGTCAGTCAGACCAAACCAGGCTCTTTTGTTGAATGCTTTGATTAAAGCCTGTTCCTCTCTGCTGTCGATGATCACCAGGTTTGCTCCTCTCGCCTGACAGTCCTTTCTGCTCTCATCCCACGTTTTCTTATCAGGGGAGATGTAGTAACAACTGCAGCAAGACTTCTTCCAGTCTTGGGGACATGTGCCATATTTATTACAGGTCTGTAGCTGGTCTCTCTCTGCAGTCAGGGTGTTGTAGCTGATCTGTAGCTGGTCTCTCTCTGCAGTCAGGGTGTTGTAACTGTTCAATAGGTTTCTCTCTGTGAAATAATATGATCAATGACCAAGTTAATCAGACATTACCAGGGTTGGGGTCAGTTGCATTTCAATTCCAGTCAATTCAGGAAATAAACTGGAATTCCAATTCCAATTCTCTCCAATGCTTTTCAATGAGGAACATTTGGAAATTGGTTTACTTTCTGATTTGACTAAAATGAAAATGGAATTGACCCCGATCATTGTTCATTACACCACGGATTATTAAGAATATTTGAGTGAGAACATTTCAAACTCACGGTAGAGTAACAGGCCTATGATCCCAGCCATTAGGAGAACACACAGCAGCCCCAGACACACTGCAGCAGTTAGGAAACGTCTCTTCCACACTGAAGCACAAATTATTACCATAAGAACTTTATAAGGTATTTGCGTCTGTTTGTGTTGAGTAGCTCTTTCAAGCACTCAGTAAAATAGACAAGCTTGACTTGGGCCACAACACAACAACCGAGTTCTGGTACCTCAAATGTTCTGCTGCTTGAATTACAGCCCCTGCTGAAAAAACAGCATAGACCAGCATAGGCTGGTGACCAGCCTTCGTTGTGTTTTTGCTGGTGACCAGCCTTCGTTGTGTTTTTGCTGGTGACCAGCCTTCGTTGTGTTTTTGCTGGTGACCAGCCTTCATTTCGTTTTTGCAGGTGACCAGCCTTCGTTGTGTTTTGCACACCAGCAAAACCAGCATGGAGAAACATTATGCTGTCTTGCAAAGTGATGCCTAATTCCTATTGGAATCCAACCTGACTGGGAATATCCAAAAATGAGAACTTGTATTCACCCACAATCTGCATTCAGAATGACTGCCAGGGTTGGAAAGATAAATAAATGAGACTTCCTAAACTGGAACAACCATTTCAGTAACAGGTGCAATAAGTCCAACTAACAGATGTATGCTATTTATCTTTGGTAGCATGAAAGGTGAATCAAATATTGTGTATAGGGGCGGCAGGTAACCTAGTGGTTAGAGTGTTGGGCCGGTAACCGAAAGGTTGCTACATCGAATCCTCAAGCTGACAAGGTAAAAATCTGTCGTTCTGCCCCTGAACAAGGCAATTAACCCACTGTTCCCCGGTAGGCCATCATTGAAAATAAGTATTTGTTCTTAACTGACTTGCCTAGTTAAATAAAGGTTAATTAAATGTATTTCTATCATTTTTTTAAAGCCCTGCATAGCCTACAGACACTATAAACAGGGTACATGTGGGAGAAAACTTTGCAGTTTTAAAGCTATTTTACTGTAATTCAACAACAAAACATTTTCATGGCATATGACGTGTTTATTACAGGTCCCAGGAGTGATACCGGGAAAACAGATAATATATTTCCTGTAAAACTGGAGAAATGATGAGACAAGAGAAAGTTGGCTGGTTTCAGGAACATTTCTCAATTGAATTTAACACGCATATTTTTTTCCAGAAAGAATCAAGGGTCTAATTATCTGGTTCATTGTAATTGCTTTGTAGAAAAATATAAATTCACTGTTCTCATTATCAATAGAAAATATCTACATAAAACAAAACACATTCACACACATTCATCTGTTCCAAAATAAAGGCTATTCACTAACAAATAGTGCAAAAGGTATGCTATCTAGCTGGTAAAACCGTCAAAGTGTATGTATTTTTGTCCCAACACATCTCAACAGATTACCCACTATAGTAGTGTAATCAACCACAATGACCCCCACTAGCCGTGCTACCGCTAACAGCAAAATACAGAAACAGCTAATCATATAGCTAGGGCTAAACTAGCGCTTAGCATGAGGCTAGGCTAGCTAGCGAACTTTCTAACCATTAATTAAGGCAAATATATAAATGACTAAACATCTAACTACAAGGATTGCAACATATAAGTACATATATCTGAGCCTTCGTTTAATAAAATAAATTCATCCGGACCTTAGAAATGCATATTTATAACTTTAAAAAGTCAGTAAAGCCATTTTGTTACCTAGTGCGGCTTCATTACTTATAATGGGGAGACTTTAGCATTGTCTAGCTTCGACAAAAACAACAACACAAAAGCACCTTAAACACCACACAACCCATAAAATACTTAGTAAAACTTGTAATCATACTATTTCAATATGTATTTTGTATAATTATACATTACATACCTGTAAAACAAGAGAAATATTCTTCTTCTGTGGGGTTCATCTGCGGTTGGCATCCAACGTTACAGTGCATTACCGCCACCTACTGTACTGGAGTGTGGGCCAGAGACGGAGAAACAAAATCCTACCTGCCAGCCCCGTTGCTCTTAACAAGCTTTCTGCCCATATCAGCTATGTCTATGTCCTGGGAAATGATCTTGTTACTTACAGTGTCATGCTAATCACATTAGCGCACGTTAGCTCAACCGTCCCGTAGGGGGGACACCAATCCTGGTGATGTTTTAACAGGCTTTTAGCCTGCCATCTCTGCACTATCATTGTCCATATCAAGCTTTTAACCTGCTCCTGCCATTTCTGCACCATCACTGTCCAGGCTTTTGCCTCGGCCTTGCTCATTGAAACTACAACATCAACATCCCCACTATTAAGAGCTTGTTTAGCCAGTACATAAACACCTCCCTCTGCAACTGGATCCTGGACTTCCTGATGGGCCGCCACCAGGTGGTAAGAGTAGGCAACAACACGTCTGCCATGCTGATCAACAACACAGGGGCCTCTCAGGGGTGTGTACTTAGATCCCTCCTGTACTCCCTGTTCACCCATGACTTTGGGGCCAAAAACGACTCCAACACCATCATTAAGTTTGCTGATGACACCATAGTGGTAGGCCTGATCACCGACAACGATGAGACGGCCTGTAGGGAGGAGGTCAGAGAACTGGCAGTGTGGTGCCAGGACAACAACCTCTCCCTCAATGTGAGCAAGACAAAGGAGCTGATCGTGGACTACAGGAAAAAGGCGGGCCAAACAGGCCCCCATTAACATCGACAGGGTTGTAGTGGAGCGGGTCGAGAGCTTCAAGTTCCTTGGTGTCCACATCACCAACAAACTATCATGGTCCAAACATACCAAGACAGTTGTGAAGAGGGCACGACAAAACCATTTCCCCCTCAGGAGACTGAAAAGATTTGTCATGGGTCCCCAGATCCTCAAAAGGTTCTACAGCTTCACCATCGAGAGCATCCTGACCGATTGCATCACCGCCTGGTATGGCAACTGCTTGGCATCTGAGCAAAAGGCGCTACAGAGGGTAGTACGAACGGCCCAGTACATCACTGGGGCCAAGCTTCCGGCCATCCAGGAGCTATATAATAGGTGGTGTCAGAGAAAAGCCCATAAAATTGTCAGAGACTCCAATCACCCAAGTTATAGACTATTTTCTCTGCTACCGCATGGCAAGCGGTACCGGAGTGTCAAGTCTAGGACCAAAAGGCTCCTCAACAGCTTCTACCCCCAAGCCATTAGACTGCTGAACAATTCATAAAAATCGCCACCGGACAATTTAGATTGATATCCCCCCCCACCCCTCCCTTTTGTACACTGCTGCTACTTACTCGCTGTTTGTTAGTTATCTATGCATAGTCACTTTGCCCCCACCTACATATTAATATTTCTTCTTCTTGAACTGCGCTGTTGGTTAAGGGCTTGTAAGTAAGCATTTTACGGTAAAGTGTACACTTGTTGTATTCGGCGCATGTGGCAAATAAAGTTTGATTTGATTTGATAAGTGTAATACGGTCTTACATTTTTCCTCATGTTAATGCTTGCTTGATGAAAATTCTTGTAAGTAATATCCTGTTAGGTTGAGATTAATCTCAAAAGGGAGAAGATGTGGTGGAAATGAATTATGAATTACATACTGTACTGTTTAATTAGACATACTATGCTGTTTTACTGAGAGAAATGTCCATTATTATATGTTAGTATGCTGATACAGGCTTGTCTTCTGTGGGTGTGACCGCAGGATGTTGAGATCCTGTTTTCACAATCTACAGGAACTTAGATGTTTGGAAACATGCAAGAAATAACAGACAATGGTGGCAATGTCAGCTATCTTAACCTGAACAGACAAGCTAAATCACGTTTTACACACCATGTTCCGGCCCTGTTTCCACCCATCTGTTAAACTGCCACGAAGACAAAATAGGTTCTTCTTTTTCTATAAGAGGAGAGAGGCAACTCTGTTTGTGAAGCTGACTATTCTTAGTGATGGTTGATTGCTTCATTTTTGCAAATCGTATAGTTGTTTGAAGTATACAGTCTGTCTCCTTTTGGTTAGAATTACCCAGACAGAACCACTACATATCCCTGTATTATAAACTCCACAGTCGGTTTGATCCATGTTTCCTGCATACAAATCACATCAGGCTTTAGTTGGCATATCTACAATGAACTGCTTGAACTCCTGCCCATTAGCCAACAGGCTTGGATCATTCCATTGTAGTATTACCACCATAACTAAGATCCAGTAATACATGACTCCACCCTCGGCTGATCGAGGTCATCTCCAAGCTCTTACCATGTCAACCCTGTCATACACAGATGTCTCCCAGCCACTTTCACTGCTAGCTGAATCCTCTCTGTTTTAGACTCTACTTTAGCAGTGCTATTGATAGCTCCTGCTATGAACGTCACGGGCTTTCTCTTATCTATGTATGCCATATCACCGCCCACCTACCCCGTAATCCCCGGTCTAGATGCTCCTACCCATCTCTCTCTTGAACCTGTATCGCCTTTCAACTAATCCAATCTGTTAGTAGGACTTATTGCACCCGTTAGTGAAATGGTTTTTCCAGTTTAGATGGTTTAGGTTAGGGATCATACTCTAGATTCAGCCACGGGCCGGTTTGTTCTTGAGCGGATGGTCGGGGGGTCGGAAAATAATACGAAATCATTTGTAGACTGCAAATTAACCACAAGAAGCCCAAACATATATAATATGTCACTAAAACATAATCAATTCAAAATGTTCTAATATTTATATTTGATCACGTGTCTCTCTATTATGCGTGGGAGTACTTGGTAACAGATTTCCAAAATAAAAATCACTTGGAGCTGATTTCCTGAAAATGAAAATGCTCAGAAACTCGAGCGACCAAATAAAACCACCCGCGGTCCAAATTCGGCCCTTGGGCCGCCAGTTGGGGAAGCCTGGTTAAGATAATCTCATTCATTCATAATTTCGAACCCTGGCAGTCAGTCTGAACATAGATTTTCGGAATCCACTCTGGATGGATTCTAATAGGAATTAAACGTAACTTTGCCAGCATATTGTGACTTGACACTGATCACCAGTGTCCAAAACACAGCAAAGACTGGTCACCAGCAAAAACACTACGAAGCCTGGTCGGCCAGCATAACCCGCTAGACCAGTATCGGACCAGCGCTGACCAACATGGGTCAGCTTGAAATTGATGCTGGTCTATGCTGTTTTTTTCAGCAGGGGCACTCTTATAGAATATATATTGGCCTTAAAATATGGTGGAGTTCAGGCACCCAAAATGAGCACCCGCTGTTACCTGAATGTTGATCAACAACACCATCCTTCTTGTGGGACTTGATTGGTCTTTCGTTTGCGTATATATGATCATCAAAATCCATGGTCTTTATTTAATTAGGTTCTTTGTCTTCAAATCGTAACTTCTACTCTTGTAACTTCTACTGTTGTAACTTAAAGTCTGCTGTTATCTCAGTTGTTGGTTTGTGTCTGTTCGCTGCACCACTAGAGCCTCTGTGTGACTCAGTCTAATGTAAGAGACAGTTTTAACTGTCAACCTCATTAAAGGGGAAACTGTTTAACCAATAGTATGACACTAACCACCACCATGTGACTCCAGACTTATTTTCTGAGAACCATGTTTGTTTCTTACAGTGAAGATTAGTTTGTATATTTAGTTTCTATTAGTTTAGTTTACCCCAGTGTAGATTAGTTTGTGTATTTAGTTTATATTAGTTTAGTTCACCACAGTGTAGATTAGTTTGTATATTGTGGTGGCTAATTTCTGCATTACCAAATGAGGAGAGTTACAAACTTCACACACCAGTCAGAGTTATATACGTAAACTACATCTTTAATAATTAAGATACTTTTGCAAAAGCACTTTGACTTTCAATGATACGCTATCTCTAATGAACCATTGAAAAGTAATTACACAAAAGTACAAAGAGTTCTAAAAAGTACAAAGAGTTCTACTCTCGTTCCTGGTACTTCATAGTACAAAAACACCATCTCATCCAATGGCATAAATCAATTGTCAGCTCTAGATACTCCCATTTCAAGTAAACCCCCTCTTGATCCCACTCCTGGACAAGCTCACTGAGGGGAGGGAGCCTCTAGGTCATACACTATCCCAGGATAAGTGCAAGATCTGAGAGAGGACATACAATGGTCCCAGACACTGCCATACACCTCCCCACAACATAGAAAAGGAGGGAGTGACTTGCGCACAGACATTGTGGAGACAAGTAATTGGTTCCCCATTAATCACGCCATCCCTTCACATGGTTTAAGAATAGGTAAAGACACATTCACATATGAAGACAATGTTCCACATGTCCTCTTCAGGGACATGTAAAAGACAAGTCTGACCTCTCCCCTCTCTGGGCCCCAAGTGACTGAGCCCCAGCTAAGGGAAACGTGCAACTGAAAGACAGAGTCCAAAGGACACTTTCTAATGACAAGTAAGCATAAGCATATTATACAAAATATTATACAAATAAAACATCTTAATTATCTATGTTACCCAACTAATTCTGATTCATCCGCCACAATATTTAGTTTATATTAGTTTAGTTTACCACAGTGTAGATTAGTTTGTATATTTAGTTTATATTAGTTTAGTTTACCACAGTGTATATTAGTTTAGTTTACTACAGTGTAGATTAGTTTTAAACTTGATTAAAGCACTGACAACATATTTGCACAGAGAGTAATCGATTCACACATACAGTACATCACATGACTGTTGTTTTGAGACGTTACGGCAGGGTTTCCCTGATTCGTTCCTGGTGACCATAAGAGGTGCATGTTTTGGTTTTTGCATGATGATCAGTTGATTATTTGTATCATCAGTGTAGTGTTATGGAAAAAACTAAAATGTGCACCCCTTTGGATTCCCAGGACTGAGTTTAGGAAATGCTGCATTACGTCTTGCACTCTGTGGTCAGCCATCAATGACCATGTAGAGTTTTATCATTCTATACTGTCTCCTGTGTGACATTGACACCATAGAGAATAGTTATTCAGAGATGTCTCTATCTTCCTCAGAGTAGGCCTAAGGTGTACATTTACTCTCACTTCTCCTTCCCTCTTCTTCGTTCTCTATCTACATCAAATTGTATCTGACTACCTCATGAAGCAGGTTGAGAGAATGCCAAGAGTCTGCAAAGCTGTCATCAAGGCAAAGGGTGACTACATTGAAGAATCTCAAATATAAAACATATTTTGATATGACTAACACTTTTTTGGTTACTACATGATTCCATATGTGCTATTTCATAGTTTTGATGTCTTCACTATTATTCTACAGTGTAGAAAATAGTACAAATAAAGAAAAACTGTGCAATGAGTAGGTGTGTCAACTTTTGACTGGTACCAAAGGACAGATTTCAACCGGTCTAATGTCCATTGCTCGTGTTTCTTGGCCCAAGCAAGTCTCTTCTTCTTATTGGTGTCCTTTAGTAATGGTTTCTTCGCAGCAATTCGACCATGAAGGCCTGATTCACGCAGACTACTCTGAACAGTTGATGTTGAAATTTGTTTACTTGAACTCTATGAAGCATTTATTTGGGCTGCAGTCTGAGGTGCAGTTAACTCTAATTAACTTATCCTCTGCAACTCTGGGTCTTCCTTTCCTATGGGGGTCCTCATGAGAGCCAGTTTCATCATAGCACTTGATGGGTTTTGAAACTGCACTTGAAGAAACCTGGCTACAGAGCGAGTGATCACACAGTCATCCAGAACAGCTGATGTTCTCATGCATGTTTCAGAGTTACTTGCCTCAAAGCGAGCATAGAAGTATTTTAGCTTGTCTGGTAGGCTCGTGTCACTGGGCAGCTTGCAGCTGTGCTTCCCTTCGTAGTCTGTAATAGTTACTTTAACTGGTGTTATTATATTAACTGTTGACCCCAAGGTGTGCACATATCAGGTTCTTGCCCGAGCTGTGAGCTGCCCAGTGACACGAGCCTACCAGACAAGCTAAAATACTTCTATGCTCGCTTTGGGAAAAGTAACACTGAAACACGCATGAGAGCATCAGCTGTTCCGGATGACTGTGTGATCACGCTCTCTGTAGCCAATGTCAGTAAAACCTCAAAACATGTCAACATTCCACAAGGCCGCGGGGCCAGACGGATTACCAGGACATGTAATCCGAGCATGCGCTGACCAACTGGCAAGCGTCTTCACTGACATTTTCAACCTGTCCCTGACTGAGTCGGTATTACCAACATGTCTCAAGCAGACCACCATAGTCCATGTAACCAAGAACACTAAGGTAACCTGACAAAATTACTACCGAATTGTAGCACTCACGTCGCAGCCATGAAGTCCTTTGAAAGGCTGGTCAAGGCTCACATCAAGCCATAGACCCACTCCAATTTGAACACCGCCCCATTAGATCCACAGATTATGCAATCTCTATTGCACTCCACACTGCCCTTTCCCACCTGGACAAAAGGAACACCTAAGTGAGAATGCTATTCATTGACTACAGATCAGTGTTCAACACCATAGTGCTCTCAAAGCTCATCACTAAGCTAGGACCTTGGGACTATACACCTCCCTCTGTAACTGGATCCTGGACTTCCTGACGGGCCGCCCCAGTTGGTAAGGGTGGGTAACAACACATCCGCCACGCTGATCCTCAACACGGGGGCCCCTCAGGGGTGGTTGCTCAGTCCCCTCCTGTACTCCCTGTTCACTCCTGACTGCATGGCCAGGCACGACTCCAACACCATCATTAAGTTTGCCCATGACACAACATTGGTAGGCCTGATCACCGACAATGAGACAGCCTATAGGTGTGAACAAGACAACTGAGATGATTGTGGACTACAGGAAAAGGAGGACCGAGCTCATCAACAGGGCTGCAGGTGAGCAGTTTGAGAGGTTCAAGTTTCTTAGTGTCCACATCACCAACAAACTATCATGGTCCAAACACACAAAGACAGTCGTGAAGCGGGCACAACAAAGCCTTTTCCCTCTCAGGAGACTGAAATGATTTGGCATGGGTCCTCAGATCCTCAAAAGGTTCTACAGCTGCATCATCGAGAGCATCCTGACTGGTTGCATCACTGCCTGTATGGCAACCGCTCAGCCTCCGACCGCAAGGCACTACAGAGGGTAGTGCGTACGGCCCAGTACATCACTGGGGCCAAGCTCCCTGCCATCCAGGACCTCTACACCAGGCGGTGTCAGAGGAAGGCCCTAAAAATGTACTTCTTAACAGGCTTTTTAACAGCTTCGACCCCTAAGCCAAAAGACTCCTCAACAGCTAATCAAATGGCTACTCAGACTATTTGCATTGCCCCCCCCACCCTCTTTTACGCTGCTGCTACTCTCTGTTTAATTCGTCCCACCTACGTAACAGCCACTTTAAGCCTGTGGCGCGATTTTCAAAACCTTAAAAATCCTATTACTTCAATTTCTCAAACATATGACTATTTTACAGCTATTTAAAGACAAGACTCTCGTTAATCTAACCACACTGTCCGATTTCAAAAGGCTTTACAACGAAAGCAAAACATTAGATTATGTCAGCAGAGTACCAAGCCAGAAATAATCAGACACCCATTTTTCAAGCCAGCATATAATGTCACCAAAACCCAGAAGACAGCTAAATGCAGCACTCACCTTTGATGATCTTCATCAGATGACAACCCTAGGACATTATGTTATACAATACATGCATGTTTTGTTCAATCAAGTTCATATTTATATCAAAAACCAGCTTTTTACATTAGCATGTGACGTTCAGAACTAGCATACCCCCGCAAACTTCCGGGGAATTCGCTAACATTTTACTAAATTACTCACGATAAACGTTCACAAAAAGCATAACAATTATTTTAAGAATTATAGATACAGACCTCCTCTATGCACTCGATATGTCCGATTTTAAAATAGCTTTTTGGTGAAAGCACATTTTGCAATATTCTAAGTACATAGCCCAGGCATCACGGGCTAGCTATTTAGACACCCGGCAAGTTTAGCACTCACCATAATCATATTTACTATTATAAAAGTTTGATGACCTTTTGTTGTCTTCGTCAGAATGCACTCCCAGGACTGCTACTTCAATAACAAATGTTGGTTTGGTCCAAAATAATCCATCGTTATATCCGAATAGCGGCGTTTTGTTCGTGCGTTCCAGACACTGTCCGAAATGGTAAAGAAGTGTCGCGGGCATGGCGCAATTCGTGACAAAAAAATTCTAAATATTCCATTACCGTACTTCGAAGCATGTCAACCGCTGTTTAAAATCAATTTTTACGACATTTTTCTCGTAGAAAAGCGATAATATTCCGACAGGGAATCTCCCTTTTCGGCAAACAGAGGAAAAAATCACAAAGGCGGGGGCGGTCGGGTCACGCGCATAAGCCCAGAGTCCCTTGATCGGCCACTTGAGAAAGGCGATAATGTGTTTCAGCCTGGGGCTGGGATGACGACATTCTGTTTTTTCCCGGGCTCTGAGCGCCTATGGAAGACTTGGGAAGTGTCACGTTAGAGCAGAGATCCTTAGTAAAAGATAGAGATGGAAAAGAAGTTCAAGAAATGGTCAGACAGGCCACTTCCTGTAAAGGAATCTCAGGTTTTGACCTGCCATTTGAGTTCTGTTATACTCACAGACACCATTCAAACAGTTTTAGAAACTTTAGGGTGTTTTCTATCCATATGTAATAAGTATATGCATATTCTAGTTACTGGGTAGGAGTGGTAACCAGATTAAATCGGGTATGTTTTTTATCCAGCCGTGTCAATACTGCCCCCTAGCCCTAACAGGTTATTATCTATGTATAGTAACTTTAACTCTACCTACATGTACATATTACCTCAATTACCTCGACTAACCGGTGCCTCCCGCACATAGACTCTGTACCGGTACCCCCTGTATATAGCCTCGCTATTGTTATTTTACTGCTGCTATTTAATATTTTGTTTTATTTTTATTTTTAATTTAACACTAACTTTTCTTAAAACTGCATTGTTGGTTAAGGGATTGTTAGTTAGCATTTCACTACACCTGTTGTATTCGGCGCATGTGACAAATAACATTTGATATGATTTGATTGAATAACTTGTATATTTTTTATGAAGTAAATGTAATAACTTGCTGGATAACATAATAAAATGTGTTACACACACACACACACACACACACACACACACACACACACACACACACACACACACACACACACACACACACACACACACACACACACACACACACACACACACACACACACCATGTTGGCTGAGTCTTAATCAACAACAGTACATTGAGTAGTATAGAGCGTATACATGTTGTATCCCATTGTTTTTCTCCCTTGATCCAGAGAGCACCTTGTCATATAAAGTTTTAAAACTAACCACAGAAAATAATGCATGTAATTCTAGCCCATAACATGTATTGGAATGAAAGTAGGCAACTCTGTAGTATGGAGTTGGTAGAGTATGTCTTCAAATTTATGCTTTTGGTCTCTGTAGATGTTGTAACAGTTTTGACAGAGTTTGGTGAAGGCACAGGATATGATTGCAATACTTGAACAGGGAATTTATCTCCCTGTGGTTGTTCTGGCTGACTTCTTCTGAAAAAACTCAGTTGAGTAAACACATTGAGGCATCAAGCTGTCAAAACATGTTGCATAATTCATGTATTACTGGTGATTGACAGTAAAGGGGCAATTAGCAGTTGAAACAATAAGAAAGCGTACACCCCGCCCTTGTTTCAGTAAAAAACTGAGGGATGGTTATTGAGAAATGTAACTATAAACTATGGTACCTGTGAGGATTTTCTACACTGGACAAATAATAATCTGCAATTTAGTTTTTTCATGTCATTACATTAAAAGCTATAAGAGGGGATCATAGCTATATTCAATCACATTCACAAGATGATTTAAAATGTGTGTTTAATTAGGGCTGGGCGGGTATACCGTATAGTACTATATACCGTTATTGATGCACGGACCGGTTTGGGTTTTTACTTTACCTTGTATAACGCTATTTGAATGTTTCTTTTCTTAAATGGGATACGATGTGTGTAACGTCCATTTTTATAGTTTACTTCGCTACTTGAGTCATCTCTCTCTCTCTCTCTCTCTCTCTCTCTCTCTCGCCATGCCGCTTTCCACACAGACCTAGCCCCGCCCCCCGTCACTCAAGGAGCGCATTTGTTGTTCCTCGACCCTTGTGTTCAGTCTACATGGTCAATGCTGTTGACTACCATGTTGGCTAGCTAGCTATCCAGGAGACCCTTGTGTTCAGTCTACACAGTCAATGCTGTTGACTACCATGTTGGCTAGCTAGCTAACCAGGAAACCCTTGTGTTCAGTCTACACAGTCAATGCTGTTGACTACCATGTTGGCTAGCTAGCTAACCAGGAAACCCTTGTGTTCAGTCTACACGGTCAATGCTGTTGACTACCATGTTGGCTAGCTAGCTGACCAGGAGACCCTTGTGTTCAGTCTACACGGTCAATGCGACACATGGAACAATGTTGATGACAGCGATGCTGTTTTCACTTTGCTTCTTAATATAAATCCACTAGCGTTTTATAATTGCACTATTCATTTGTGCTTCTTACAAACAGCTAGCTTGTCTTTCCTTAGCAGGTTGGGCCTAAATCTTGTTAGCCGCTAATGCTAATCGCTAGTTAGCTGGCTAGCTAGCTAATAAATGTAAATGAGTCAGAGCAAACATACTCAGCTATACAGCCTGATAATACCAGTGTTGGTGTAGGCCTACAGTAGCTTGCAAAAGTATTCACCCCCTTGGCAAGTTTCCTATTTTTGTTCCCTTACAACACGGAATTAAAATAGATTTTTTGGGGGTTTGTATCATTTGATTTACACAACATGCCTACCACTATGAAGATGCAAAATGTTTTTATTGTGAAACAAACAAGAAATAAGACAACAACAAAAAATAACTTGAGCGTACATAACTATTCACCCCCTAAAAGTCAATACTTTGTAGAGCCACCTTTGCAGCAATTGCAGCAGCAAGTCTCTTGGGGTATGTCTCTATAAGCTTGGCACATCTAGCCACTGGAATTTTTGCCCATTTTTCAAGACAAAACTGCTCCAGCTCCTTCAAGTTGGATGGGTTCCTCTGGTGTACAGCAATATTTAAGTCATACCAGAGATTCTCAATTGGATTAAGGTCTGGGCTTTTACTAGACCATTCCAAGACATTTAAATGTTCCCCCTTAACAACTCAAGTGTTGCTTTAGCGGTATGCTTAGGGTCATTGTCCTGCTGGAAAGTGAACCTCCGTCCCAGTCTCAAATCTCTGGAAGAATTTCCTGTATTTAGCGCCATCCATCATTCCTTTAATTCTGACCAGTTTCCCAGTCCCTGCCGATGAAAAACATCTCCACAGCATGATGCTGCCACCACCATGCTTCACTGTGGGGATGGTGTTCTCATGGTGATGGGAGGTGTTGTGTTTGTGCCAGACATAGTGTTTTCCTTGATGGCCAAAAAGCTACGTTTTAGTCAAATCTGACCAGAGTACCTTCTTCCATATGTTTGGGGAGTCTCCCATATGCCTTTTGGCAAACACCAAACATATTTTTTCTGGCCACTCTTCCGTAAAGCCCAGCTCTGTGGAGTGTACGGTTTAAAGTGGTCCTATGGACAGATACTCCAATCTCTGCTGTGGAGCTTTGCAGCTCCTTCAGGGTTAACTTTGGTCTCTTTGGTGCCTCTCTGATTAATGTCCTCTTTGCTTGGTCCGTGAATTTTGGTGGGCGGCCCTCTTTTGGCAGGTTTGTTGTGGGGCCATATTCTTTCCATTTTTTAATAATGGATTTAATAATGCTCTGTGGGATGTTCAACATTTCAAACATTTTTTAATAACCCAACCCTGATCTGTACTTCTCCGCAACTTTGTCCCTGAGCTCCTTGGTCTTCATTGTGCCGCTTGCTTGGTGGTGCCCATTGCTTAGTGGTGTTGCAGACTCTGGGGCCTTTCAGAACAGGTGTATATATACTGAGATCATGTGACAGATCATGTGACACTTAGATTGCACACAGCTGTTCTATATTTAACTAATTATGTGACTTCTGAAGGATAATTTGTTGCAACAGATCTTATTTAGGGGCTTCATAGCATACATATGCACCCACCACTTTTCAGATTTTTATTTTTTTCATTGCACTTTACCAATTTGGACTATTTTGTATGTGTCCATTACATGAAATCCAAATAAAAATCAATTTAAATGACAGGTTGTAATGCAAGAAAATAGAAAAAACTCCAAGGGGGGCGTAAACCTTTGCAAGGCACTGTTGATCAGCATGTTGTTTGTGCAACAATATCTTAATTTTTAAAATGTTTGTTATTTTACCCCCATTTCTCCCCAAATTCGTGATTTCGATTGGTAGTTACAGTCTTGTCCCATCGCTGCAACTCCCATTGTGACGCGAGAGAGGCGAAGGTCAAGAGCCATGCGTCCTCCGAAAGACGACCCTGCCAAGACGCCCTGCTTGTTGACACACTGCTCGCTTAATCCGGAAGCCAGCCGCATCTACTTTCTTCACTGCCTCAAAATACGACAACTTCTGCACTACTCTAACCCTGGAAACCTCAACCTGCCTCTCTCGCACGGGACATAACTGATCCCCAGCCCCATTGGCACCCCGACAATTAACACATACCACTACTTTCCCCAATGCTACACATTCCTTTGTCTCATGTCTTTCTGCATACTTCTCACACCTAGGAACCTCCCTCCTACACACTGCTGCCACATGCCCATAGTTATTGATCCTGTCATCAGATAGTGGACAGTTAGGGGGCTAGGGTCAGTCTGTTATATCTGGAGTATATCTCCTGTCTTATCCGGTGTCCTGTGTGAATTTAAGTATGCTCTCTCTAATTCTCTCTTTCTTTCTTTCTTTCTTTCTCTCTCTCGGAGGACCTGAGCCCTAGGACCATGCCTCAGGACTACCTGGCATGATGACTCCTTGCTGTCCCCAGTCCACCTGGCCGTGCTGCTGCTCCAGTTTCAACTGTTCTGCCTGCGGCTATGGAACCCTGACCTGTTCACCGGACGTGCTACCTGTCCCAGACCTGCTGTTTTCAACTCTCTAGAGACAGCAGGAGCGGTAGAGATACTCTCAATGATCGGCTATGAAAAGCCAACTGACATTTACTCTTGAGGTGCTGACTTGTTGCACCCTCGACAACTACTGTGATTATTATTATTTGACCATGCTGGTCGTTTATGAACATTTGAACATCTTGGCCATGTTCTGTTATAATCTCCACCCGGCACAGCCAGAAGAGGACTGGCCACCCCTCATAGCCTGGTTCCTCTCTAGGTTTCTTCCTAGGTTTTGGCCTTTCTAGGGAGTTTTTCCTAGCCACCGTGCTTTTACACCTGCATTGCTTGCTGTTTGGGGTTTTAGGCTGGGTTTCTGTACAGCACTTTGAGATATCAGCTGATGTAAGAAGGGCTATATAAATACATTTGATTTGATTTGAGTTAGTTATTGATCCTGTCGTTAGATAGTAGACAGTTAGTTATTGATCCTGTCATCAGATACAGGACAGTTAGTTATTGATCCTGTCATCAGATACAGGACAGTTAGTTATTGATCCTGTCATCAGATAGAGGACAGTTAGTTATTGATCCTGTCATCAGATAGAGGACAGTTAGTTATTGATCCTGTCATCAGATAGAGGACAGTTAGTTATTCATCCTGTCATCAGATAGAGGACAGTTAGTTATTGATCCTGTCATCAGATAGTGGACAGTTAGTTATTGATCCTGTCATCAGATAGAGGACAGTTAGTTATTGATCCTGTCATCAGATACAGGACAGTTAGTTATTCATCCTGTCATCAGATAGAGGACAGTTAGTTATTGATCCTGTCATCAGATAGTGGACAGTTAGTTATTCACTACCTCTCTCTCCTCTCCTCTTTCTCTCATCTCCTCTCCTCTCTTTCAATATCTGTCAGCTCTCTCTCTCTCTCTTTTTATACCTCTTTCTCCGGTGTGTGTGTGTTTGTGTGTGTGTGTGCACGCGCGCCTGTGTGCGAATAAATAGGAGAGAGAGAGAAAGAGGAAGAGGAAGTGAGAGTTTGAAAATGTGTTTGTGTGTTCTTAGTTACCGTACAGGTTTCAGTCACATCCCCAGGCTACCTAGCTGTTATCAGGCTAGTTGTTATCTCTCCCTCTCTCTCTCTCTCTGACACAATCAAAGTAAAGCTGACACTTCAGAAAGCATTTAAGTGATTTGTGACCCTCTTTCTATAGCAACAGTCATCAAAATTACTAAAAGGTTTTAGAAACCATTCTAATTAATGGACAATGGCTGAAGACACTCCAAAACTTTAATCGTTTTTATAATCCATCAGATTTTTACTGAATTATAGCACATACAATATTTTACTGGAACGGACCAATAATTAATGGAGTTGAGAGATTTTGGTGTGAATTCAGGATTTACATTTATTGGACAATTTCAAAAAATGTTCTTGTAAGAATGCACTCATATATACATTTTGTTATATTATCTGGTATTTTTTTATAATTTTTCTATATCGAAAATGATATGTCTCAATTGCATAAATACACCTGGAGTATTTGCATGTATGAATTCATTAACATAAAGGTTGGAACTGGGCTGCAACCATCAAACACTTGCTCTGTCTACCCTAATTGCAGTCACCTGTGTTGTTTAATTAATTACTGTGTTGTCATGTTCTCTTTCATAATTCAGCAAGTGTGTCAGTGAGGGGATTCGTTTTTCCGGCCCGGGTTACCCCGGTACCCCGGAGGGAGGAGTTTGAGCTGGGTAAAAAGGGATTGTATTCGTTTTGGAGTCGGGCTGCCTCCTGGGCGTGAGCCAGGAGCTCCACTCTGGCCGACGGCGAAGTCAAAGCTCAAAACAAAAGTGACGTAAATAAGCACAAGGAGTAATGGCTCCCGAGCGGTGCAGCGGTATAAGGCACTGCATCTCACTGCATCTCACTGCATCTCAGTGCATCTCACTGCATCTCACTGCATCTCACTGCATCTCACTGCATCTCAGTGCATCTCAGTGCATCTCAGTGCATCTCACTGCATCTCACTGCATCTCAGTGCATCTCACTGCATCTCAGTGCATCTCACTGCATCTCACTGCATCTCAGTGCATCTCACTGCATCTCACTGCATCTCAGTGCATCTCAGTGCTTGAGGCGTCACCACAGACACACTGGCTTGATTCCAGGCTGTATCACAACCGGCCGTTATTGGGAGTCCCACAGGGCGGTGCACAATTGGCCCAGCGTCGTCCGGGTTTGGCCGGTGTAGGCCGTCGTTGTAAATAAGAATTTGTTCTTAACTGATTTAGGGTAAGATAAAAGGTTACATAATATATATATATATATATATATATATATATATTATATATATATATATATATATATATATTTAAATGAGTAGGATTCTCTGATTTCAAATACAAATGAAGTTATTGCTTTTGATTAAAAAAGGCTTTAACTACCTTCCAAATGAAATCTAGTTTGAAAATTAAAACATTTATTCCATGGAAAAGAGATGATGTATGTTTCTTGACGATGCAGTATGCTGCCTTGTTGACAACATGACCGAGGGGCGCAGATTACAGTTTGATTTGAGAAAAGCGCTCTCGCCCGATGACTTGACGGCCCATTGTCCAGTTCAACCCGGCCAGCGTAATAGAACTCCCACTATAGCAGGATACCGTCAGATTAAAAATCAACACGTTTGGCTCGAGATTACACCCATCTATACATACGTTACATAATATCACCATAATCTGAGTGTTCATTTTCCGAATTTGCTTTAATTTCAGCTCATCTAGTTTGTAAACACTTCAGTCATATTAAATGATAAGCTTCAGCCTTTGACAGGTCATTACAAACATTTTCACGGTCGTAATGTTAACAGGAAAAAAACAACAGGCGCAAGCAAGAAAGAGTCTCAGGAGTAAAATGAAACAGATCAATCCAGAGCATTCAGGGCCTCACCTGTTTAGCTAAAAAATAAATATATCTAATAATTATTTATTTATTTATTTAGCCTGTTTTCCACGTTATTTGGCATTAATTCATGTCACATATCCGTTTGCAAACAATGTAAGAAAAAATATTGAGTTAACAAAGCCGCATACAAACATGGTCTCTTTGTTGAGTAAGGCAGCTCCAAAATGCAGGTGTTTCAGACTAGCTCAGTGCTTTCTGTGGTGGAGGGGCAGCCAGCGGGAAAATACAGAGCGTATCCAATGGTAATCTCTGTAGTTGCGCCCGTGATTGGCTCAGTGTTGTGTCACTCATGGGGACACTATGAATCTAGAGGGAGAGATTCACAGTTCAAGCCCTCTTGGGTTCTGCCATAGATTTACATTAGAAGTGCCCGTACAAGAAGACTCAAGGTCTTTGGCCACAGATAAAATGAGGTCAAATCAAGTTATATCTACCGTAGCTGTGATTGGACTGATCATGTTACTTATAAAATCTTAGCTAGCAAGCAACACAAGCAGTAATCATCATGAATCACATCGACAATATACTGGCAAAACCTTTTCAATCCTTGTCATATGAAGATTATAAGACTGACTGGGAAAATACATTTTGAAAGGTCATCCAACTAGGAATTCCAAACGGGGAACTCGGTCCTCTTTCCTCTTTTTCGACCTGAAAAATCACTGACGTTATAATTCAACCTTGTTCTGGTTGAGTTCCCAGTTGTCTTGAAAGCACCTTTGATGAAGAAATCTTCCCACCGCCGCACAACCTTCCTGTTCAAGTGAGAACAGCACAACAACAAAAATGTCTTGTATGATAATGCATAAAAACATAATGTGCTTTTCTTCGTGAGGAGGGGATACTATATCATGTTGTTGTGTCTGGAACCATGAAGAGGGGATACTATATAGTGTTGTTTCTGTAACCATGAAGAGGGGATACTATATAATGTTGTTGTGTCTGTAACCATGAAGAGGGGATACTATATAGTGTCTGTTAGTTACAGACCCAACAACATTATATTATAGTATCCTCTCCTTGTAACCATGGTTGACAGGGACAGTCTCTTCCCTACATAAGGGACGCCGATGGCATTACCCATATGGTTGATGAGTATCTCCTTATATTGAAAATGTATGGTCCATTACTAGACGTCCGGCGTGTGTTATTAAAATAGGCCGACGGCCTCAGGTCGTGCCCCAGGGCCGGATCTTCCAGGAAGTCATCAAATAAAATCTCTCTGACATTTGATTTCCGTTTTATAAAAGTTCAAAGTTTTGGTCATTATTCCACTGTTCCGGAACATTCCACCAGATGGCGACTTATTGCAAATGGACAAAACATCACCAAACAGACATGGCCGTTTCTCCTAAACGGAAAAGACTTCGAAGACAAAACTTGGTGAGCACAGGTTTGGCCAAATGGGCATTTAGCCCAGAAACAAGATGGCGTCGAGGCTTCAATGTTTTTTGAGTTAAGGCCCATTTTCTGGGATTAAAGGTCAAAAATGTCAATATAGCGCTAATGTGACTGCTTCACGTCAAAGTACATGAACCTACAGTGTAAGGAAAAAAAGAACCAGCCATTTATCTATCGTAATTTACGAGAAATAATTCAATGTCCATTCGGTGATCGATAATGAAATGTGGGTTTTTTCAAAAAAGTTATAGATCCAGTTACGCTAACGTCCAGTGAAATTGCAGAGCGCCAAATTCAGAAACAGAAATACTCATTATAAAAATTCAGAAAACATACAAGTGTTATACATAGGTTTAAAGATGAACTTCTTGTGAATCCAACCATGGTGTCAGATTTCAAAAAGGCTTTACGGCGAAAGCATACCATGCGATTATTTGAGAACATTGCCCAGCAACAAATCATTACAAACAGTAACCAGCCAAGTAGAAGAGTTACACAAGTCAGAAATAGAGATAAAATGAATCACTTACCTTTGATAATCTTCATATGGTTGCACTCAGTAGACATTCATTTACTCAATAAAAAGTTTGTTTTGTTCGATAATGTCTCTCTTTATATCCAAAAACCTCTGTTTTGTTTGCGCAATTTCTTCAGAAATCCACAAGCTCAAACGCAGTCACAACAGGCAGACAAAAAATCCAAATTGTATCCGTAAAGTTCATAGAAACATGTCAAACAATGTTTATATTCAATCCTTTTAGCCTAAATAATCGATAATATTTCATACCGGACAATAACATCGTCAATATAAAAGGTAAACAAGAAAGGCGTGCTCTCGGGATTCTGCATGAAAAATCTCTGTGACACTTTAGGGTCCAGTCATTCAGACTGGTCTTACTCCCTCATTTTTCAGAATACAAGCCTGAAACAATTTCTAAAGACTGTTGACATCTAGTGGAAGGCATAGGAACTGCAATTTGAGTCCTAAGTCAATGGATACTGTAAAGGCATTGAATAGAAAACTACAAAAATAAAAAATCCTATTTCCTCGATGGATCTTTCTCAGGTTTTCACCTGCCAAATCAGTTCTGTTATCCTGTTGGGGGTAGGGGGCAGTATTTGCACGGCCGGATAAAAAACGTACCCGATTTAGTCTGGTTATTACTACTGCCCAGAAACTAGAATATGCATATAATTATTGGCTTTGGATTGAAAACACCCTAAAGTTTCTAAAACTGTTTGAATGGTGTCTGTGAGTATAACAGAACTCATATGGCAGGCAAAAACCTGAGAAGATTTCATGCAGGAAGTGGCCTGTCCGACAAGGTGTCGTTCTTCTTGTCTCTGTTTATTGAAGAGTGAGGATCTTAGCTGTCCCGTGACACTTCCTACGGCTGCCATAGGTTCTCAGAAGGCGGCAAAATACTGAATCGTGGCTTTGCAGGCTCTGGCTGAAAAAAAAGTAGCGCTTGGGTAGTGGCTGGTTACAGTACTGTGAGACTCAGGCTCGTGCCCGCGTCGACCGAAAGCTTTGTTTTCTTTCCTCTGTTTAGCTAAATGGACATTCCCGGTCGGAATATTATTGCTTTTTTACGAGAAAAATGGCATAAAAATGGATTTTAAACAGCGGTTGACATGCTTCGAAGTACGGTAATGGAATATTTAGATTTTTTTGTCACGAATTGCGCCATGCGCGGGACCCTGATTTACCATTTCGGATAGTGTCTGGGACGCACGAACAAAGCGCCGCTTATTCGGATATAACGATGGATTATTTTGGACCAAACCAACATTTGTTATTGAAGTAGCAGTCCTGGGAGTGCATTCTGACGAAGACAACAAAAGGTAATCAAACTTTTTATAATAGTAAATCTGATATTGGTGAGTGCTAAACTTGCCGGGTGTCTAAATAGCTAGCCCGTGATGGCTGGGCTATGTACTTAGAATATTGCAAAATGTGCTTTCACCAAAAAATCCGTTCCGCTAGCGGAACGTCTAGATGTAAGAGGTTAATGAAAACTGAGGATCTTTGCTGTAACGTGACACTTCCTACGACTCCCATAGGCTCTCAGAAGGCGGGAAAAAGCTGAATGATGTAATTCCAGCCACTGCCTGAAAAACATTAGCGCTTTTGGTAAGTGCTCTATCAGAGGACAATGGGACTGAGGCGCGTGCACGAGTTGACCCCATGTTTTTATTTTCTCTCTCTTTGAACCTAAACACGCTTTCCGGTCAGAATATTATCACTTTTTACGAGAAAAATTGCATAAAAATTGATTTTAAACAGCTGTTGACATGCTTCGAAGTACGGTAATGGAATATTTAGAATTTTTTTGTCACGGAATGCGTCGTGCGCGTCACCCTTCTTTACCATTCGGATAGTGTCTTGAACGCACGAACAAAACAGAGGATATTTGAACATAACTATGGATTATTTTGAACCAAACCAACATTTGTTATTGAAGTAGAAGTCCTGGGAGTGCATTCTGAAGAAGAACAGCAAAGGTAATAACATTTTTCTTATAGTAAATCTGACTTTGGTGAGGGCTAAACTTGGTGGGTGTCTAAATAGCTAGCCCTGTGATGCCGTGCTATCTACTTAGAATATTGCAAAATGTGCTTTCACCAAAAGCTATTTTAAAATTGGACATAGCGAGTGCATAGAGGAGTTCTTTATCTATAATTCTTAAAATAATTATGTTTTTGTGAACGTTTATCGTGAGTAATTTAGTAAATTCACCGGAAGTTTGCGGGGGTATGCTAGTTCTGAACGTCACATGCTAATGTAAAAAAGCTGGTTTTTGATATAAATATGAACTTGATTGAACAAAACAAAATGTCCTAGGGTTGTCATCTGATGAAGATCATCAAAGGTTAGTGCTGCATTTAGCTGTGGTTTGGGTTTATGTGACATTATATGCTAGCTTGAAAAATGGGTGTCTGATTATTTCTGGCTGGCTACTCTGCTGACATAATCTAATGTTTTGCTTTCGATTTAAAGCCTTTTTGAAATCGGACAGTGTGGTTAGATTAACCTGTTAGGGCTAGGGGGCAGTATTGACACGGCTGGATAAAAAACATACCCGATTTAATCTGGTTACCACTCCTACCCAGTAACTAGAATATGCATATACTTATTACATATGGATAGAAAACACCCTAAATTTTCTAAAACTGTTTGAATGGTGTCTGTGAGTATAACAGAACTCAAATGGCAGGTCAAAACCTGAGAGATTCCTTTACAGGAAGTGGCCTGTCTGACCATTTCTTGAACTTCTTTTCCATCTCTATCATTTACTAAGGATCTCTGCTCTAACGTGACACTTCCCACGTCGTCCATAGGCGCTCAGAGCCCGGGAAAAACAGAATGTCGTCATTCCAGCCCCAGGCTGAAACACATTATCGCCTTTCTCAAGTGGCCGATCAAGGGACTCTGGGCTTATGCGCGTGACCCGACCGCCCCCGCCTTTGGGATTTTTCCTCTGTTTGCCGAAAAGGAGATTCCCTGTCGGAATATTATCGCTTTTCTACGAGAAAAATGGCGTAAAAATTGATTTTAAACAGCGGTTGACATGCTTCGAAGTACGGTAATGGAATATTTAGAATTTTATTGTCACGAATTGCGCCATGCGCGCGACACTTCTTTACTATTTCGGATAGTGTCTGGAACGCATCGAACAAAACGCCGCTATTCGGATATAACGATGGATTATTTTGGACCAAACCAACATTTGTTATTGAAGTAGCAGTCCTGGGTGTGCATTCTGACGAAGACAACAAAAGGTAATCAAACTTTTATAATAGTAAATATGATTATGGTGAGTGCTAAACTTGCCGGGTGTCTAAATAAGCGAGCCCGTGATGCCTGGGCTATGTACTTAGAATATTGCAAAATGTGCTTTCACCAAAAAGCTATTTTAAAATCGGACATATCGAGTGCATAGAGGAGGTCTGTATCTATAATTCTTAAAATAATTGTTATGCTTTTGTGAACGTTTATCGTGAGTAATTTAGTAAAATGTTAGCGAATTCCCCGGAAGTTTGCGGGGGGTATGCTAGTTCTGAACGTCACATGCTAATGTAAAAAGCTGGTTTTTGATATAAATATGAACTTGATTGAACAAAACATGCATGTATTGTATAACATAATGTCCTAGGGTTGTCATCTGATGAAGATCATCAAAGGTGAGTGCTGCATTTAGCTGTCTTCTGGGTTTTGGTGACATTATATGCTGGCTTGAAAAATGGGTGTCTGATTATTTCTGGCTTGGTACTCTGCTGACATAATCTAATGTTTTGCTTTCGTTGTAAAGCCTTTTTGAAATTGGACAGTGTGGTTAGATTAACGAGAGTCTTGTCTTTAAATAGCTGTAAAATAGTCATATGTTTGAGAAATTGAAGTAATAGGATTTTGAAGGTTTTGAAAATCGTGCCACAGGCTGCCAGTGGCTGTTACGTAGGTGGGACGAATTCGTCCCGCCTAGCCCAGAGAGGTTAACGAGAGTCTTGTCTTTAAAATGGTGTAAAATAGTCATATGTTTGAGAAATTGAAGTAATAGCATTTCTAAGGTATTTGAATAACGCTCCACGGGATTCAACTGGCTGTTGAGTAGGTGGGACGATTTCATCCCGCCGACCCTAGAGAGGTTAAACTCACAAACATTATTTTTACGGTTTTGGAAACTTTAGAGTGTTTCCTATCCAAATCTACCAATTATATGCATATCCTAGCTTTTGGGCCTGAGTAGCAGGCAGTTTAATTTGGGCATGCTTTTCATCCAAAATTCGAATGCTGCTACTCCCCTACCCTACTGAAGTTAAGGCGGGTTTCGGAGCTCTACGTGATTTCTGTGATTTTCGGAACTCACACACCTACACAGTCAATGGGGAGTGACACAGTGTGAAGCTAACAGACACATAGAGCCTGCAATAGTTACCTTCGTTCGAACTATCAAAGAACCGTCAGACCTGGAGCTCTGAAACTTTATATACATGTTTTGGAGCTTAAGTCGATAGGGCACGGTGAGTTATGTGGCTCTAGAAGGTACTCAGGCTGAGAAACAGCGTCGTACATTTGCAATGACTGAACAGGCAGTTAACCTGTTGGGTCTAGGGGGCAGCATTTGCACGTCTGGATAAAAAAAATGTACCCGATTTAATCTGGTTACTAATCCTACCCAGTAACTAGAATATGCATATACTTATTATATATGGATAGAAAACACTCTAAAGTTTCCAAAACTGTTTGAATGGTGTCTGTGAGTATAACAGAACTCATTTGGCAGGCAAAACCCTGAGACATTTTCTGACAGGAAGTGGATACCTGATGTGTTGTATTGACTTTAAACCTATCCCATTGAAAAACACAGGGGTTTAGGAATATTTTGGCACTTCCTATTGCTTCCACTAGATGTCACCAGCCTTTACAAAGTGTTTTGAGTGTTCTGGAGGAGATCTGACCGAACAAGAGCCATGGAACGGTGATGTCCCATTAGACACCTGGCGCGCTACTTCATGTTGGGTACCCTCGTTCCAATACGTTATAAAAGACTATGCATTCGTCCACCTTGAATATTATTCATGTTCTGGTTAAAAAGGCCCTAATGATTTATGCTATACAACGTTTGACATGTTTGAACGAACGGAAATATATTTTTCCCTCGTTCATGACGAGAAGTCCGGCTGGCTTACATCATGTGCTAACGAGACGGAGATTTTTGGACATAAATGATGAGCTTTTTTGAACAAAACTACATTCGTTATGGACCTGTGATACCTGGAAGTGACATCTGATGAAGAGAATCAAAGGTAATGGATTATTTACATAGTATTTTCGATTTTAGATCTCCCCAACATGACGTCTAGTCTGTATCGCAACGCGTATTTTCTGGGCACAGTGCTCAGATTATTGCAAAGTGTGATTTCCCAGTAAGGTTATTTTTAAATCTGGCAAGTTGATTGCGTTCAAAAGATGTAAATCTATAATTCTTTAAATGACAATATAATATTTTACCAATGTTTTCTAATTTTAATTATTTAATTTGTGACGCTGACTTGACTGCCGGTTATTGGAGGGAAACGATTTCCTCAACATCAATGCCATAGTAAAACGCTGTTTTTGTATATAAATATCAACTTGATAGAACTAAAATGCATGCATTGTCTAACATAATGTCCTAGGAGTGTCATCTGATGGAGATTGTAAAAGGTTAGTGCATCATTTTAGCTGGTTTTATGGTTTTGGTGACCCTGTCTTTGACTTGACAAAACATTACACACAACTCTTGTAAATGTACTGTCCTAACATACTCTAAATTTATGCTTTCGCCGTAAAACCTTTTGAAATCGTAAAACGTGGTTAGATTAAGGAGATGTTTATCTTTCAAATGGTGTAACATAGTTGTATTTTTGAAAAATTTGAATTTTGACATTTATTTGGATTCAAATTTGCCGCTTCTTGAAATGCACCTGCTGTTGATGGAGTGCACCACGGGTGGCACGCTAGCGTCCCACCTAGCCCCAAGAGGTTAACCCACTGTTCCTAGGCCGTCATTGAAAAAAAGAATTTGTTCTTACTTGCCTAGTTAAATAAAGGTAAAATAAAAAATAAATAAAAAAAATCATTTTGACCATCGCGAAAATGACAACATTTGGAAAGGTCCCAGAGTCACAAGACTGGGTGCATTGAAACCACTTCGACCCATAGAGACGGGCCCTAAAGTTTCTGTCCAATAGCTCATTCAGGGACCCCATAGCAACGCCCGGAACAAGTGGATTTTTGCACGAATTAATGGTTAATGCTCAGGCTCTGAATGACCTATCGAGCAGAAACTCGGGATTCGGGGTCGCCTCAGCTAGGCCTACACATAATGTCAGAACTGGACCCGCAGCTACAATGTAACTACGTGTTTTAATTTTTTTATGGTTTAAACAGAAGACGCTGTGAAATTTGGGCCTGCTCTGAAATATGTGATAGTTGGCTTCTAAACGAGTTGGACAAAGTGGGTTTGGTGCCAGTTTGTATCAGTTTGGTGTCAGAATGATATCTTACTGACTGATGGACGCTGACTTGATGGCTGACTTCTGTCCATTTGCAATAAGTTTAAACAGTAATGAACCATCTCCAAATTGACATGCTGAAATCAACACCAACGAGCGATGGAGAGGACCCACTATCACTGCCCGGCCATCCCAAGTTCAATGGGAAAGTCAATTGGGCATTTCTGCTGTATATTACTGCATGTCAAATTTGTGATGGTAAATGTCCATTGTAAGACATTGCAAATGGACAGCCATGCGCCTGGTTACCTGAACGGGTTACCAGTAGCATTTTTTTTAAAGTTTTTTAATGCCTTTAGGGAGGTGCAAGGGGTCCATGGCCGGGTAGGGGGCACCCCCCACCCGTGCCCAACCAATAGAAGGTGCCCTTGGTCATATTGGACTTTTTTTATCTTTAAAAAACGACAGAGTCCCACTTCTCTCTCATTGCACCAAATTCCTATGTCCTATGACTTCCTATGATCAAACATGACAAATAGACCTTATAGGTTGATTCCAGGCTTAACATAGGGATATATATCATTTGGTCAGTATAAATGCCATTTGGACATTTCTTATGCCATTTTGACATGGTTTACACTGACTTTTGGGTTCGGAAGCCGACTCCTATGATCATATATGGCAAATGGACATAACAACCAGATTTGGTACTTTCAATACGTATGTATGGCATATAATGTATAATTGATTAAAAAAATGTTGATAAATGGTCCAGAAAGCAATTTTCTTTTACAAATCTTTTAGATTATCAAAATTGGGTCTTGATTTTGTGAACATTTGCCATATGAAAAGTTACTGTTGAGCGCGCTCGCCATCTTTGGGATTTTTGGTGTATGACACTTTGCATTTGCTATGAGGTTTGGATGAACTGCCGTCCATTTGAGTGGTATTTACGATTGTGTGTATGATTCGCCCAATGCATTTTTGGTAAGGGTCTTTCCTTACCCTTCAAATATTTGTTTTCACCAAAATGTTCAGTTGATATTGTATGAGTTGTTAAGTTTGCCCCACCAAGATTTAAATGCTAAAATCACCATTAAGCCAGAGATTGAAGTGACATGGATTTTGCATCCTGAAACACAGGAAATAGATGCCTGAAAAACACAGATTTTCAGGTGGGCGGGTTATCGCGTTGCTGCTTTTCCATGTGTGTTTGTGTGTTTGTTTGTGTGTGTATGTGTGTGTGTGTGTGTGTGTTTGTGAAACACATATAGTGTCACGCACTGATCTGTTTAACCTTGTCCTTGTGCTTGTCTCCACCCCCCTCCATGTGTCGCCCATCTTCCCCAATTATCCCCTGGGTATTTATACCTGTTGTCGTGTCTTTGGCATCATTAAACTGAAGACATGTTTATCAAATGACTCTCTGTAATTATTTTTACGCGATTAAACTGATTAATCGTGTAACTGTAATTAACTAGGAGGTCGGGACACCAAGGAAAATATTCAGATTACAAAGTTATAATTTTCCTAACATAACTTTCAGATATTATAATATCTGATCAATTAGTCTCCTGATTAATGATGTGTTATTTACCTCGTCAGTCTCATTCCAAACGTCGTAAATTGTTGGTTATCTGCACGAACCCAGTCTTCACTATGAGTCATCCATACATCAATTGTCTTAAAATCATTTATTTTCTAATCTAAGTAATTCACAGAAATGCATAACAAACAGTAGGTATCGTTACAAAGAAATGATAAAGGATTGTGCCCTAGTGGGCTAAACCGACATGGCGGTTTGTTAGACAAAAGGGGAGTGTAGGTCAGCTGAGAAGGCACAACAGAGTTGATAAATATTAACAATTGATACGCTAATCCTTTACACCTGGATCTTGCAGCTAG
The DNA here is from genome assembly GCF_905237065.1 of Salmo salar. NCBI lineage: Eukaryota > Metazoa > Chordata > Actinopteri > Salmoniformes > Salmonidae > Salmo > Salmo salar. The sequence continues at coordinate 3,497,370 of NC_059445.1, forward strand.
CTAGCTGCTACCTGAGTGACTATTGGCAACGTCTGTCCCGGAGTTAACATAAATTATTCTGGAGCTAGCCAGCTGCAGAGTTTCATCAGCCACTCCTGGGCTATTCTGGAGCTAGCCAGCTGAAGAGTTCCATCAGCCTCTCCTTGGCTACAATCACCGATCCGGACCCGTTTTACTGCCGATGCGGAGCCCCATTGGGCCTTCACGACTGGACCACCGACGTTATCTGCCCGAGGGAGTTATCCAACTGGCCCCTCCGTCAGCGACGTAGCCCATCTGCGGCCCGCTAATCGTTAGCTGTCTTATCGGGCTGCTATCTGAATAGGTCTATCGGATAATTGTCTTGGGCCACTATAACTAACTATTTTGCCAATTGGACTGGTCCCCCTACTACACGGAACCCCACTAATCTACAGACGGAACCGCACGAGGCGGCTAAAACAGACCTCCCTCCATCTTCTACCAGCTTGCTACCTATGGCTCGGCTAGCTATCTAACTCTCACTGGACCCTTTGATCACTCGGCTAAGCATGCCTCTCCTTAATGTCAATATGCCTTGTCCATTGCTGTTCTGGTTAGTGTTTATTGGCTTATTTCACTGTAGAGCCTCTAGCCCTGCTCATTATACCTTATCCAACCTCTCAGTTCCTCCACCCACACATGCTATGACATCTTCTGGTTTCAATGATGTTTCTAGAGACAATTTCTCTCGCATCATCACTAAATGCCTAGGTTTACCTCCACTGTATTCACATCCTACCATACCTTTGTCTGTACATTATACCATGAAGCTATTTTATCGGCCCCAGAAACCTGCTCCTTTTTCTCTCTATTCCGGACGTCACAGACGACCAATTCGTATAGCTTTTAGCCGTACCCTTATCCTCATACTTCTCTGTTCCTCTGGTGATGTAGAGGTGAATCCAGGCCCTGCAGTGCCTAGCTCCACTCCTACTCCCCAGGCGCTCTTTTGATGACTTCTGTAACCGTAATAGCCTTGGTTTCATGCATGTTAACATTAGAAGCCTCCTCCCTAAGTTTGTTTTATTCACTGCTTTAGCACACTTTGCCAACCCGGATGTCCTAGCCGTGTCAAATTTCCTGGCTTAGGAAGTCCACCAAAAACTCTGAAATCTTCATCCCTAACTACAACGTTTTCAGACAAGATAGAACGGCCAAAGGTGGCGGTGTTGCAATCTACTGCAGAGATAGCCTGCAGAGTTCTGTCCTACTATCCAGGTCTGTACCCAAACAATTTGAACTTCTACTTTTAAAAATCCATCTCTCTAAAAACAAGTCTCTCACCGTTGCTGCCTGCTATAGACCACCTCGGCCCCCAGCTGTGCTCTGGATACCATATGTGAAATGATTGCCCCCATCTATCTTCAGAGCTCGTGCTACTAGGTGACCTAACCTGGGACATGCTTAACACCCCAGCCATCCTATAATCCAAGCTTGACACCCTCAATCGCACACAAATTATTAATGAACCCACCAGGTACCACCCCAAAGCCGTAAACACTGGCATAGATATCATCCTAACCAATTTGCCCTCTAAATACACCTCTGCTGTTTTCAACCAAGATCTCAGTGATCACTGCCTCACTGCCTGCATCCGTAATGGGTCTGCGGTCAAACGACCTCCACTCATCACTGTCAAACGCTCCCTGAAACATTTCAGCGAGCAAGCCTTTCTAATCGACCTGGCCCTAGTATCCTGGAAGGATATTGACCTCATCCCGTCAGTAGAGGATGCCTGGTTATTTTTTTTTTAAAGGCCTTCCTCACCATCTTAAATAAGCATGCCCCATTTAAGAAATTTAGAACCAGGAACAGATATAGCCCTTGGTTCTCCCCAGACCTGACTGCCCTTAACCAACACAAAAACATCCTATGGCATTCTGCATTAGCATCAAACAGCCCCTGTGATATGGAACTTTTCAGGGAAGTTAGAAACCAATATACACAGGCAGTTAGAAAAGCTAAGGCTAGCTTTTTCAAGCAGAAATTTGCTTCCTGCAACACAAATTCAAAAAAGTTATGGGACATTGTAAAGTCCATGGAGAATAAGAACACCTCCTCCCAACTGCCCACTGCACTGAGGATAGAAAACTCTGTCACCACCGATAAACCCACTATAATTGAGAATTTCAATAAGCATTTTTCTACGGCTGGCCATGCTTTCCACCTGGCTACCCCTACTGTAGTCAACAGCACTGCACTCCCCACAGCTACTCGCCCAAGCCTTCCCTATTTCTCCTTCTCCCAAATCCATTCAGCTGATGTTCTGAAAGAGCTGCAAAATCTGGAACCCTACAAATCAGCCGGGCTAGACAATCTGGACCCTTTCTTTCTAAAATTATCTGCCGAAATTATTGCAACCCTTATTACTAGCCTGTTCAACCTCTCTTTCTAGTCGTCTGAGATTCCCATAGATTGGAAAGCAGCTGCTGTCATCCCCTCTTCAAAGGTGAGGCCACTCCTGACCCAAACGGCTATAGAGCTATATCCATCCTACCCTGCCTTTCTAAAGTCTTTTGAAAGCCAAGTCAACAAACAGATTACCGACCATTTCGAATCCCACCGCACCTTCTCTGCTATGCAATCTGGTTTCAGAGCTGGTCATGGGTGCACCTCAGCCACGCTCAAGGTCCTAAAAAGATATCGTAACCGCCATCGATAAGAAACAATACTGTGCTGCCGTTTTCATTGAACTGGCCAAAGCTTTCGACTCTGTCAATCACCACATCCTCATCGGCAGACTCAATAGCCTTGCTTTCTCTAATGATTGCATCGCCTGGTTCACCAACTACTTCTCTGATAGAGTTCAGTGTGTCAAATCGGAGGGCCTGTTGTCCGGACCTCTGGCAGTCTCTATGGGGGTGCCACAGGGTTCAATTCTTGGGCCAACTCTTTTCTCTGTATACATCAATGATGTCGCTCTTGCTGCTGCTGAGTCTCTGATCCACCTCTACGCAGACGACACCATTCTGTATACTTCTGGCCCTTCTTTGGACACTGTGTTAAAACCTCTTACATCTAGACGTTCCGCTAGCGGAACACCTGCTCCAATATCCAATGATAGGCGTGGCGCGAATTACAAATTCCTCAAAAATACAAAGACTTCAATTTTTCAAACATATGACTATTTCACAGCATTTTAAAGACAAGACTCTCCTTTATCTAACCACACTGTCCGATTTCAAAAAGGCTTTACAGCGAAAGCAAAACATTAGATTATGTCAGCAGAGTACCAAGCCAGAAATAATCAGACACCCATTTTTCAAGCTAGCATATAAAGTCACAAAAACCCAGAAGACAGCTAAATGCAGCACTAACCTTTGATGATCTTCATCAGATGACACACCTAGGACATTATGTTATACAATACATGCATGTTTTGTTCAATCAAGTTCATATTTATATCAAAAAACAACTTTTTACATTAGCATGTGACGTTCAGAACTAGCATACCCCCCGCAAACTTCCGGAGGAATTTGCTAACAATTTACTAAATTACTCACGATAAACGTTCACAAAAAGCATAACAATTAGTCAACTTCGTCAGAATGCACTCCCAGGACTGCTACTTCAATAACAAATGTTGGTTTGGTCCAAAATAATCCATCGTTATATCCAAATTGCGGCGTTTTGTTCGTGCGTTCCAGACACTATCTGAAAGGGTAAATAAGGGTCGTGCGCATGGTGCAATTCGTGACAAAAAAAATCTAAATATTCCATTACCGTACTTCGAAGCATGTCAACCGCTGTTTAAAATCCATTTTTATGCCATTTTTCTCGTAAAAAAAGCGATAATATTCCGACCGGGAATGTCCATTTAGCTAAACAGAGGAAAGTAAACAAAGCTTTCGGTCGACGCGGGCACGAGCCTGAGTCTCACAGTACTGTAACCAGCCACTACCCAAACGCGCTACTTTGTTTCAGCCAGAGCCTGCAAAGCCATGATTCAGCTTTTTACCGCCTTCTGAGACCCTATGGCAGCCGTAGGAAGTGTCACGGGACAGCTAAGATCCTCACTCTTCAATAAACAGAGACAAGAAGAACGACACCTTGTCAGACAGGGCACTTACTGCATGAAACCTTCTCAGTTTTTTGCCTGCCAAATGAGTTCTGTTATACTCACAGACACCATTCAAACAGTTTTAGAAACTTTAGGGTGTTTTAAATCCATATGTAATAAGTATATGCATATTCTAGTTACTGGGTAGGAGTGGTAACCAGATTAAATCGGGTACGTTTTTTATCCAGCCGTGAAAATACTGCCCCATAGCCATAACAGGTTAACAACCCTCCAGACGAGCTTCAATGCCATACAACTCTCCTTCCATGGCCGCCAACTGCTCCTAAATACAAGTAAAACTAAATGCATGCTCTTCAACCGATCGCTGCCTGCACCTGCCCGCCTGTCCTGCATCACTACTCTGGACGGTTCTGACTTAGAATATGTGGACAACTACAAATACCTAGGTGTCTGGTTAGACTGTAAACTCTCCTTCCAGACTCACATCAAACATCTCCAATCCAAAGTTAAATCAAGAATTGGCTTCCTATTTCGCAACAAAGCATCCTTCACTCATGCTGCCAAACATACCCTCGTAAAACTGACCATCCTACCGATCCTCGACTTCGGGGATGTCATTTACAAAATAGCCTCCAATACCCTTCTCAACAAACTGGATGCAGTCTATCACAGTGCCATCCATATTGTCACCAAAGCCCCATATACTACCCACCACTGCGACCTGTACGCTCTCGTTGGCTGGCCTTCGCTTCATAATCGTCGCCAAACCCACTGGCTCCAGGTCATCTACTAGACCCTGCTAGGTAAAGTCCCCCCTTATCTCCGCTCACTGGTCACCATAGCAGCACCCACCTGTAGCACGCGCTCCAGCAGGTATATCTCTCTGGTCACCCCCAAAGCCAATTCCTCCTTTGGCCGTCTCTCTTTCCAGTTCTCTGCTGCCAATGACTGGAACGAACTACAAAAATTCTCTGAAACTGGAAACACTTATCTCCCTCACTAGCTTTAAGCACCAGCTGTCAGAGCAGCTCACAGATCACTGCACCTGTACATAGCCCATCTATAATTTAGCCCAAACAACTACCACTTCCCCTACTGTATTTATTTATTTTATTTATTTTATTTTGCTCCTTTGCACCCCATTATCTCTATTTCTACTTTGCACTTTCTTCTATTACATATCTACCATTCCAGTGTTTTACTTGCTATATTGTATTTACTTTGCCACCATGGACTTTGTTGCCTTTACCTCCCTTATCTCACCTCATTTGCTCACATTGTATATAGACTTATTTTTCTACTGTATAATTGACTGTATATTTGTTTTACTCCATGTGTAACTCTGTGTTGTTGTATGTTGTCGAACTGCTTTGCTTTATCTTGGCCAGGTCGCAATTGTAAATGAGAACTTGTTCTCAACTTGCCTACCTGGTTAAATAAAGGTGAAATAATAATGTTAAAAAAATATTCCAAATAGCTTTATCCTTATTCATTAATTTTGTACAACCATTAGATGTAAGTCTCACAACTGAGGCTATGATATAAACAGAGCCATGGTAATGTGGCCGTATTGTCTCTCATGAGTTTCACAAAAGTGTACCAAACGGACCAGTTCGTAGCTGGATTCTTCACTGATCTTTTATGCCTTCTCCAGAACATAAATGTCATTTGGTTCTCCAGTCCTGTGAGGTGGACAAATTCCTGGGTTCTTTCTATGAAACCCACCTCTCTGTATGCTGTGGCCATGAGAGTGCCGCAGAGGGCAATGTGATGACACTGTGTTTTCTGTCTGTGCCAGTTCTCTTGTTTGTTCAAGACTACCAGCGTTTAGTGTCTCAGCGCCTGCTTTTTCCAGTCTCTCTTTTCCCGCCCTCCTGGTTTTGACCCCTGCCTGTCCTGACTCCGAGCCCACCTGCCTGACCACTCTGCCTGAGCCTGCCTGCCGTCCTTTACCTGTGCCCCCACTCTGGATTACCGACCTCTGCCTGACCTGACCCTGGGCCTGCCTGCCGTCCTGTACCTTGGCCCCACTACTCTGGATTATCAACCCCTGCCCGCCTTGACCTGTTGTTTGCCTGCCACAGTTGTTACAATAAACATTGTTACCTCTACACAGTCTGCACATGGGTCTTAACTGAAACCTGATATATAGTACATTCACATTTTCAGTTTTAAAGTGTCAGAGATTATATGATACAGCAGAGAGAACAGTCCTTCTATACTCCATGTTAGATCAGCTATTATACAGTAGAGAACAGTCCTTCTAGACTACATGTTAGATCAACTATTATACAGTAGAGAACAGTCCTTCTAGACTCCATGTTAGATCAACTATTATACAGTAGAGAACAGTCCTTCTAGACTCCATGTTAGATCAACTATTATACAGTAGAGAACAGTCCTTCTAGACTCCATGTTAGATCAACTATTATATAATAGAGAACAGTCCTTCTAGACTCCATGTTAGATCAACTATTATACAGTAGAGAACAGTCCTTCTAGACTCCATGTTAGATTAACTATTATACAGTAGAGAACAGTCCTTCTAGACTCCATGTTAGATCAACTATTATATAATAGAGAACAGTCCTTCTAGACTCCATGTTAGATTAACTATTATACAGTAGAGAACAGTTCATTGTATTGTTATTGTATATATTTTGTTTTATTTGTATTGTCTGTATTATATACTTGTTATATAATGTATTTGACAAGGTAAACTGAATAAGATGGAAGTAGTTTGTGATTTATTAAAGCTAAAGGAGCAACCAAACTGTCTACCATGTAACATACTGTATCTACCATGTAACATACTGTATCTGCCGTTTAACATACTGTATCTACCATGTAACAACCTGTATCTACCATGTAACATACTGTATCTACCACGTAACAACCTGTATCTACCATGTAACATACTGTATCTACCATGTAACATACTGTATCTACCATGTAACATTCTGTATCTACCATGTAACAACCTGTATCTACCATGTAACATTCTGTATCTGCCGTTTAACATACTGTATCTACCATGTAACATACTGTATCTACCATGTAACATACTGTATCTACCATGTAACATACTGTATCTACCATGTAACATTCTGTATCTGCCGTTTAACATACTGTATCTACCATGTAACATACTGTATCTACCATGTAACATTCTGTATCTACCATGTAACATACTGTATCTACCATGTAACATTCTGTATCTGCCATTTAACATACTGTATCTACCATGTAACATACTGTATCTACCATTTAACATACTGTATCTGCCATGTAACATACTGTATCTACCATGTAACATACTGTATCTACCATGTAAAATTCTGTATCTACCATGTAACATTCTGTATCTACCATGTAACATTCTGTATCTACCATGTAACATACTGTATCTACCATGTAACATACTGTATCTACCATGTAACAACCTGTATCTACCATGTAACATACTGTATCTACCATGTAACATACTGTATCTACCATGTAACATTCTGTATCTACCATGTAACATTCTGTATCTGCCGTTTAACATACTGTATCTAGCATGTAACATACTGTATCTACCATGTAACATTCTGTATCTACCATGTAACATACTGTATCTACCATGTAACATTCTGTATCTGCCATTTAACATTCTGTATCTACCATATAACATTCTGTATCTACCATGTAACATTCTGTATCTACCATGTAACATACTGTATCTAGCATGTAACATACTGTATCTACCATGTAACATATCTGCCCCTTTCATCGTATTTTTGCTCTGTGCCCTCGGCAAGACGCCTGGATGTGACAAAGACTTTGTATGACAAACGGGCAGTGGTAAAACAATGGGACTAGGAAACAGTGCTTGGTGACGACAGGAAATAGGTCTTCCTGTCTCAGTTTCTTGTGAAAAGTGCTGAGGGGAGAGCTTTGGCACGGGGGTCCACCCGAGAGGAGGCAGGCCAGGACACGGTGTGAACTGTTGGCTGACCCCTGTCTGCCACTGGGGACGTACTCCTAGGTCGGACACCCCTTCTTCCCCCAGGGGAATCAGTCGGGCGGGACCCAGATGCGGTAGCAGCAAAGAACCGCTTCCCCCACCGTCCACCTCTGGTACTGGAGCCAAACTGTTGGTTAACATCCTGATGGGGGTTTGGTGCTACAGAAAAACTTGGTGCCAGCGAGTTGTCCCCTCTTTGCCGCGAAGAGACACGACCAAGGAGTATAATAGTTAGCAGTACAGAGAGACGACCAAGGATAATCCTACTTCTCACAGATCCATCTGTATTGATAGGAACAGTCATAGTCCCACCAAGCTCCTGTGTCTGATGACCACGAGTAGAAATACACACAGTTCTCAGCCACGCCACCATTAGGTTCTCCACTGTTCCAATACCTGTAGAAGAAACAACACATAGAATCAGACTGTCCACTGTTCCAATACCTGTAGGAGCAACAACACATAGAATCAGGCTGTCCACTGTTCCAATACCTGTAGTAGAAACAACACATAGAATCAGGCTGTCCACTGTTCCAATACCTGTAGGAGCAACAACACATAGAATCAGACTGTCCACTGTTCCAATACCTGTAGAAGAAACAACACATAGAATCAGACTGTCCACTCTGAGCCTACTTCTCCAGACAGTGATGTCATAGTGACACAGAATTCATGAATGTCTTACTGTGTGGTCAGTGGTGTGTCGTCCACCCATTTCCAGGTCCCCTCAGTAACAGAGTCAGTCAGACCAACCCAGACATAGTTCTTTACCCCGCATAACCAATTGACAAATGTCTGTAGTAGTAGAAGAGAGACAACATTGTTAATACACAGCCATTACTGCTCGTTATTCTCTCTCTCTTTTTTTCTCTCTACCTCACACACACACCTGATCGTCTTCGCTTTTGATAACCACCAGGTCTGCTCCTCTATTTCTGCAGTCCTGTCTGCTCTCCTCCCAGGATTTGTACTCAGTAGAGACGTAGTAACAACTGCTACCAAGCTTCTTCCATCCTTGAGGACACACTGTAAGTTGAACATTTCTTGCTTTAGTCACTTTAATACAACATTGAATTAAGTATCAATCAGACACACAAGGAAGACACTAACTAATGGACGGTTTGGAAGTCAGTTTTTTCTCACATATTTCCTTTAATGTAAGTTGAATTGCCGTACGTGGCATTACATTTACATTTACATTTAAGTCATTTAGCAGACGCTCTTATCCAGAGCGACTTACAAATTGGTGCATTCACCTTATAATATCCAGTGGAACAACCACTTTACAATAGTGCATCTAAATCTTTTAAGGGGGGGGTTAGAAGGATTACTTTATCCTATCCCAGGTATTCCTTGAAGAGGTGGGGTTTCAGGTGTCTCCGGAAGGTGGTGATTGACTCCGCTGTCCTGGCGTCGTGAGGGAGCTTGTTCCACCATTGGGGTGCCAGAGCAGCGAACAGTTTTGACTGGGCTGAGCGGGAACTGTGCTTCCTCAGAGGTAGGGAGGCGAGCAGGCCAGAGGTGGATGAACGGAGTGCCCTTGTTTGGGTGTAGGGCCTGATCAGAGCCTGAAGGTACGGAGGTGCCGTTCCCCTCACAGCTCCGTAGGCAAGCACCATGGTCTTGTAGCGGATGCGAGCTTCGACTGGAAGCCAGTGGAGAGAGCGGAGGAGCGGGGTGACGTGAGAGAACTTGGGAAGGTTGAACACCAGACGGGCTGCGGCGTTCTGGATGAGTTGTAGGGGTTTAATGGCACAGGCAGGGAGCCCAGCCAACAGCGAGTTGCAATAATCCAGACGGGAGATGACAAGTGCCTGGATTAGGACCTGCGCCGCTTCCTTGTGTGAGGCAGGGTCGTACTCTGCGAATGTTGTAGAGCATGAACCTACAGGATCGGGTCACCGCCTTGATGTTGGTGGAGAACGACAGGGTGTTGTCCAGGGTCACGCCAAGGCTCTTAGCACTCTGGGAGGAGCATGTGAACTGAACAGAACAATCATTAGCCAATTTCACTCACCTTTCTGAACTAAAGATTGTTTCAGACATTCTGTGTCTTTTGTAGCTGGTCTCTCTCTTTGGTCAGGCTGTTGTTACTGGTCTGTAGCTGGACTCTCTCTTTGGTCAGGCTGTTGTTGCTGGTCTGTAGCTGGTCTCTTTCTGCAGTCAGGGTGTTGTTACTGGTCTGTAGCTGGTCTCTCTCTTTGGTCAGGGTGTTGTTACTGGTCTGTAGCTGGTCTCTCTCTTTGGTCAGGGTGTTGTAACTGGTCTGTAGCTGGTCTCTCTGGTCAGGGTGTTGTAGCTGGTCTGTAGCTGGTCTTTCTCTTTGGTCAGGGTGTGGTAACTGGTCTGTAGCTGGTCTCTCTCTCTGGTCAGGGTGTTGTATCTGGTCTGTAGCTGGTCTCTCTCTTTGATCAGGGTGTTGTATCTGGTCTGCAGCTGGTCTCTTTCTGCAGTCAGGGTGTTGTTACTGGTCTGTAGCTGGTCTCTCTCTTTGGTCATGGTGTTGTATCTGGTCTGTAACTGGTCTCTCTCTTCAGTCAGGGTGTTAGAACTGGTCTGTAGCTGGTCTCTCTCTTTGATCAGGGTGTCGGAACTGGTCTGTAGCTGGTCTCTCTCTTTGATCAGGGTGTTAGAACTGGTCTGTAGCTAGTCTCTCTCTTTGGTCAGGGGTGTTGGAACTGGTCTGTAGCTGGTCTCTCTCTTTGGTCAGGGTGTTGTAACTGGTCTGTAGCTGGTCTCTCTGGTCAGGGTGTTGTAGCTGGTCTGTAGCTGGTCTTTCTCTTTGGTCAGGGTGTGGTAACTGGTCGGTAGCTGGTCTCTCTCTCTGGTCAGGGTGTTGTATCTGGTCTGTAGCTGGTCTCTCTCTTTGATCAGGGTGTTGTATCTGGTCTGCAGCTGGTCTCTTTCTGCAGTCAGGGTGTTGTTACTGGTCTGTAGCTGGTCTCTCTCTTTGGTCATGGTGTTGTATCTGGTCTGTAACTGGTCTCTCTCTTCAGTCAGGGTGTTAGAACTGGTCTGTAGCTGGTCTCTCTCTTTGATCAGGGTGTTAGAACTGGTCTGTAGCTGGTCTCTCTCTTTGATCAGGGTGTTAGAACTGGTCTGTAGCTAGTCTCTCTCTTTGGTCAGGGTGTTGGAACTGGTCTGTAGCTGGTCTCTCTCTTTGGTCAGGGTGTTGGAACTGGTCTGTAGCTGGTCTCTCTCTTTGATCAGGGTGTTAGAACTGGTCTGTAGCTGGTCTCCCTCTTTGGTCAGGGTGTCGGAACTGGTCAATTGGTTTCTCTCTGTGAAATAATACAATCAACAACCAAGATAAAAGTGGAAAAGTTAATCAGACATTTCCCGGATTGAGGTCAATTTCAATACCAGTCAATTCAGGAAGTACACTGGAATTATTTTCAATTAGAAACGTGGAATTGGAATTTGGTGTATTTTCTTAATTAAATTGAATGGAATTGAACCCTCGTCATTACACCACTGATGATGAAGAATGTTTGAGTGAGAACATAAACTCACGGTAGAGTAACAGGCCTATGATCCAAGCCAGCAGGAGAACACACAGCATCCCCAGACACACTGCAGCAGTTGGGAAATGTCTCTTCCACCTCCAAAGATACACTGAAGCACATATTATTATCATAAGAACTTGATCATCTATATGTCTTTCTTTCCAGTTGCTCTTTGAATCACTGAGGGAAATACACAAGCTTGACAAGGGACAGAACACTAGAACTGAGTTCCAGCACCTCACATATTCTACTGTTTGAGTTCCAGAACCTCTTACAGAATATTGGCTTAAAGGCTGAGTTCAGGCACCCAAAATGTCTGCCGGCATCTATTTAAATCCAAATCACATTCCATTTGTCAATTGCTTCATAAAACAACAGGTGTATGCTAATAGTGAAATGCTGACTTATGGGTCATTTTCCAACAATGCAGAGAGAAATAAATAGAAATACTGACAAGGATTAAATAACGAATAACATTAACAAGTAAAAATAACATGGCTATATACAGGGAGTACCAATACAGTGTTGATGTGCAGGGGTACAAGGTAACCAGAAAATTTATTTTCCAAATTTTGTGTTAGTCTGAATAAAATTAAAATAATTGTCACTGTTCTGGAAATATGTTTTTAGAAATGTTTACAAATGAATTAAAAATGAAAAGCTGGAGTATTGTGAGTCAATAATTATTCAACCCCTTTATGGCAAGTCTAAATAAGTTCAGGATTAAACATTTGTTTAACAAGTCACATAATAAGTTGCAAGGACTCACTCTGTGTGCAATAATAGTGTTTAATATGATTTTGTACCCCACACATACTGTATCTGTAAGGTCCTCAGTCGAGCAGTGAATTTCAATCACAAATTCAACCACAAAGACCAAGGTGGTTTTCCAATGCCTCGCAAAGGGCACCTATTGATAAGTAAAAAAGAAATACAGATGTTGAATATCCGTTTGAGCATGGTGAAGTTATTACACTTTGGATGGTGTATCAATATACCCAGTCACTAAAAAGATACAGGAGTCCTTCTTAACTCAGTTGCCGGAGAGGAAGGAAACCGCTCAGGGATTTCACCATACGGCCAATGGTGACTTTAAAACAGTTACAGAGTTTAATGGTTGTGAAAACTGAGGATGGATCAACATTGTAGCTACTCCTCAACACTAACCTACTTGACAGAGTGAAAATAAGGAAGCTGTCCAAAATAAATAATACTGTTAAAAGTGTGGCAAAGAAATTACAATTTTGTCCTGAATACAAAGTGTTGTATTGGATTTTCCCAAAACATAACACATTGGAGTACCACTCTCCATAGTTTCAGGATTAAAAAAAGAAACGGACTGGAATTAAACAGGCAAAATCCTACAGAAAAACCTGGTTGTTTGCTTGCCACCAGACACTGGGAGAAAATTTCACCTTTCAGTTGGACAATAACCTAAAACACAAGGCCAAATCTACACTGGTAGCACCCGACACCGGAGATGAGAAGCAGGTATGGGGAGTAAAAATGTAATAAGGAACAGACATGAAACAAGACAGGCACAGCGTCAGCACACGGGCAGAACAACGACATTCGACAATCAATGCGGCAGCAGGGGAACAGAGATAGGGAACTGACAAATATAGGGGAGGTAATTTCGCTGATGCGCGTGACGTGGAAAGGCAGGAGTGCGTAATGCTGGGGAGCCTGGCGTCTTCGAGCAGCAGGGGGAGGGGGAGCAGGCGTGACAACACTGGAGTTTGCAGAGTTACAGGTTTGACTTAAATCTGCTTGAAAATCTACCGTAAGACTTGAAAATGGTTGTCTAGCAATTCTCAACAACCAACTTGACAGAATGGGGTGAAGAATTTTGAAAATAATTTTGAATACCAATGTTACCAATGAATACCAATACCAGGCCAAATATATACACTCCTGTCTTATAACATGAATATCTGAACAGTCTTTATATCTATTATAGACGTTTGTGACGTACAGCAGGTCAGCCACCAGGGGGAGACTCGTCGAGGCCTGGTGACAGATGGAGTATACATCACAAGGCGATGGCTCCATCTGCTGGACGTGCCAGGTCTCGACGGGCTCTCCGGCCAGGACTAATTGGGGCTGATTGGGAGCTGGTGAGTAATCAAGGACTAACTGCTCACCAGCTGTACAAATCCCATAAAGCTGCCAGAAGGGCAGCACACAGGGGAGAGAGTGGGGGAAGAAAGGACTCCCGAATATTTGGGGACGGTTTCAGAGGTAACAGGAGTGAGTTCAGTTTTTGATCCCAACAGGATACAGCAAGACTCGGAGCCCAGAAGACGGTATCCCGGAGAGGGTCTCATGGGGGAGACCTATCCTTTTCTTTTGAACTATTATTTTAATAAACACCTTTGAAACTGAGCTAATCCTTCTCTGTCCGTGTCTGATCTGTGTAAACGTTTTGACCCACCCCCTGGTCTGCCACAACGTGTTTGTGCAGTAGCGAACCTATAGGCATTCAGTATATGACAGGATCGTGATTCTGAAAGGACAGCAACCGTAATTCCAGCACACTCATGTAGGAGAGGGCACTTTTTATAAAACAAAAAGGGCCAGTAGTGTAGTGAAGGGTATACGCAGGTTTTCCCGTGGGCATTGTTATACTCACTTATTAATCCCCTACTGATGTGTATCGAAGTAGTGTAGTGGAGGTATACGACTTATCAATTATGCAGTACAATAGAGGAGTCGTACACAAAGTAGCCTACGCAATTGCAAAGCACGCGAAATATATTCACATGCGTGCCGCACACACAGCCTAGTTTCAGTGGAATATCATCTGCAAGCAGCCAGAGCACACAGCTTTCAATGGCCGATTACGGGAACGACGGAGGGAGAGGAAATTCGACGTCCAGGGATTCCACCTTGCCTTGGATCCCGGAAGTCCCCGACGGTCCCGTTGCAGAGAGAACTCAAAGCTTCCCGACCCCCGAGAGTCGTCGAAGTCGGCCGAGTCACCACCTCCCGAGCCTATGCAACTAGGCAGAACTGGGCTGTCGCCAGCAGAATGGCAATACAGGATCAACACGAAGAGTTGTCTATATTGCGGGATTCTTGGTCATTTTGTGTCCTCTTGTCCTTTAAAAGACCAGGCTCACCGGTAGGAGCGAGTACTCTGGTGGGTCATATGGAGAACAGGTCTGCTTCCCTTGCTCGCACCCCCTTTTCATGCCATTCTGCTGTGGTGTAACCAGTCTAACTCTCTTCGGGTCCTCATTGACTCTGGGGCCGATGAGAGCTTTTTGGACGCTACCCTGGCTTCCGAGCTGAACATTCCCATTCAGCCTCTCTCCACTCCCATGGATGTTAGAGCGCTGGACAGGTGCTCTATAGGCCGGTTCACTTATAATACCCCTCCCATCAACCTACAGGTGTCAGGGAATCACAGCAAGACTATTCAATTTCTCTTCATCAAGTCCCGTGGTTTTGGGATTCTCCTGGCTCCAGCGACACAATCCCCTCATCAACTGGTCAACTGGTCTACTGGTGCCATCATGGGCTGGAGTCCATTCTGCCTCGCCCATTGTCTGAAGTCAGCGCAACCTTCCCCGGGACGTCTTCCTGGGGGCTCAGAAAGTGCCCCGGACCTCTCCGCCATCCCCACAGAGCACCAGGATTTCCGGGAGGTGTTCAGTAAGGCCCAGGCCATTTCGCTTCCGCCGCACAGACCCTATGACTGCGGACCTTCTCCCTAGCAACACGCCACCCCGGGGACGCCTGTACTCTCTGTCAGTACCGGAGACCAAAGCTATGGAGACCTACATTGGGGCCTCCCTAGCTGCAGAATTTATCCATCCCTCTTCCTCTCCCACCGGTGCAGGGTTTTTCTTCGTGGAGAAAACGGACAAGACCCTGCGACTGTGCATTTACTAGCGAGGACTCAATGGCAGTAATGTTAACTTGTTATGGATAGGGGGCAGTATTTTCACGGCCGGATAAAAAACGTACCCAATTTAATCTGGTTATTACTCCTGCCCGAAAACTAGCATATGCATGTAATTAGTAGATTTGGATAGAAAACACTCCAAAGTTTCTAAAACTGTTTGAATGGTGTCTGTGAGTATAACAGAACTCAAATGGCAGGCCAAAACCTGAGAAGATTCTGTACAGGAAGTACCATGTCTGACCATTTCTTGGCCTTCTTTGTCATCTCTATCCAAAACAAAGGATCTCTGCTGTAACGTCACACTTTCTAACGCTCCCATAGGCTCTCAGAAGGCGGCAGAACATTGAATGATGACTCTGCTGTCCATGGCTGAAAAACAGTAGCGCATTTGGTAAGTGGTCGATCTAAGAACAATGAGATTGGGGCGCGCGTGCACGTGAAGAGTCCATTTTAGATTTTGAGTCTTTGAACGGAAAGGACGTCTCCCGGTCGGAATATTATCGCTTTAAAATCGCATAAAAATTGATTTTAAACAGCGTTTGACATGCTTCGAATTACGGTAATGGAATATTTTTTTTAAATTGTCACGATACGCGTCCGCGTCACCCTTCGATCACCCTTCGGATAGTGTCTTGAACGCAAGAACAAAACGCCGCTATTTGGATATAACTATGGATTATTTGGAACCAAACCAACATTTGTTGTTGAAGTAGAAGTCCTGGGAGTGCATTCTGATGAAGAACAGCAAAGGTAATCCAATTTTTCTTATAGTAAATCTGAGTTCGGTGAGTACCAAACTTGGTGGGTGTCAAATTAGCTAGCCCGTGATGGCGAGCTATCTACCCAGAATATTGCAAAATGTGCTTTCACCGAAAAGCTATTTTAAAATCGGACACCGCGATTGCATAAAGGAGTTCTGTATCTATAATTCTTAAAATAATTGTTATGTTTTTTGTGAACGTTTATCGTGAGTAATTTAGTAAATTCACCGGAAGTGTTCGGTGGGTATGCTAGTTCTGAACGTCACATGCTAATGTAAAAAGCTGGTTTTTGATATAAATATGAACTTGATTGAACAAAACATGCATGTATTGTATAACATAATGTCCTAGCATTGTCATCTGATGAAGATCATCAAAGGTTAGTGCTGCATTTAGCTGTGGTTTGGGTTTATGTGACATTATATATAGCAGCGTTTTGTTCTTGCGTTCAAGACACTATCCGAAGGGTGACGCGCCGGCGCATATCGTGCCAAAAACTTCTAAATATTCCATTACCGTACTTCGAAGCATGTCAAACGCTGTTTAAAATCAATTTTTATGCGATTTTTCTCGTAAAATAGCGATAATATTCCGACCGGGAGACGTCGTTTTTGTTCAAAGACTGAAAATGTCAAATGAACTCTTCACGTGCACGCGTGCGCCCGTCTCATTGTTCTCAGATCGACCACTATCCAAATGCGCTACTGTTTTTCAGCCAGGGACTGCAGAGTCATCATTCCCCGTTCTGGCGCCTTCTGAGAGCCTATGGGAGCCTTAGAAAATGTCACGTTATTAAACATAAAGAGGCTATAGAAGGCCAAGAAATTGTCAAAGAGGGCACTTCCTGTATGCAATCTTCTCAGGTTTTGGCCTGCCATATGAGTTCTGTTATACTCACAGACACCATTCAAACAGTTTTAGAAACTTTAGGGTGTTTTCTATCCAAATCAAACAATTATATGCATATTGTAGTTTCTGGGCAGGAGTAGTAACCAGATTAAATCGGGTACGTTTTTTATCCGGCAGTGAAAATACTGCCCCTATCCTAAACAGGTTAACGTAAAAATGCAATAATATTCCAACCGGACAATAGCGTATTCATTCCAGGAGAAAAAGAAGGAACGGCAGCGCTCGTGGGCTCGCGCATCACCAAGCCCTTTGTCCTCAGGCAGTCCACTCATTGACTGAGCTACTATTCTCTGCCCAGTAACAGGAGAAGGATGAAAAAACTTTCTAAAGGCTGTTAACAGCCAATGGAAGCCTTAGGAAGTGCAATGTGACCCCACAGACACTGTAGTTTCGACAATTCTCAGATTTCCCACTTCCTGGTTGGATTTTTCTCAGGTTTTTGCCTACCATATGAGTTATGTTATACTCACAGACATCATTCAAACAGTTTTAGAAACTTCAGAGTGTTTTCTATCCGAATCTACTAATACTATGCAAATATTTGACTCTGGGCCCGAGTATTAGGCAGTTTACTCTGGGCACGCTTTTCAACCGAAAATACTGCTCCCTATACCCTAAAAAGTTAAGCTGCATCCCTGCGCCTTCTTCTCCCACCGCCTCAATGCCACGGAGAGAACTACGCTGTGGGGAATTGGGAGCTTCTCGCGGTGAAGATGGTATTGGAGGAATGGGGGCACTGGCTGGAAGGGGCGGAACATCTGTTCATTGTGTGTACCGACCACAAAAACCTGGAGTATCTCCGCACCGCCAAGAGCCAAGCGCCTCAACTCCAGGCAAGCAAATGGGCCCTGTTGTTTACCCTGTTCAACTTTTCCCTCTCTTACCGGCCAGGGTCCAAGAACTTCAAGCCGGATGCCCTGTTTCGCAGCTATAGCCATACTTTCCACCGCGGAGCTCGAGACCATCCTTCCCACCTCATACCTGGCGACGGCACTCAGCTGGCTTATAAGGAAACAGGTCCCGGAGGCACAGCGGTCCCAGCCGAACCCTGGGGGGGCCCAGATAACCGAATATTTGTGCCTGACGCTGTCCACTCCAGTACTGGAGTTGGCCCATTCTCCCAGGCTTGCCTGTCACCCGGGCTCCCGTCGGACACTGGGCTTCATGCGACAACGCTTTTGGTGGCCTACTATGGTTTCGGATGTCGCAGGCTGCACGGTCTGTAAGCAGAACAAGACTCCTCGGCAAGCTCCGGCTGGTCTACTTCAACCACTGCCTGTCCCTCATTCTCCCTGGTCCCACATATCCCTGGATTTCGTCACAGGTCTCCCCCCGTCTGAGGGCAACACTGCCATCCTGACTGTGGTCGACCGGTTTTCCAAAGTCGCCCACTTCATTTCTCTCCCCAAACTACCCTCTGCCAAAGAGACGGCCCAGCTCATGGTGCAGCACGTGTTACAGATCCATGGACTGCCCGTGGACATGGTCTCCAACCGGGGTCCTCAGTTCCGTCCCAGTTCTGGAAGGCGTTCTGCACCCTCATTGGGTCATCGGCCAGCCTGTCCTCTGGTTTCCACCCACAGTCCAACAGCCAGTCGGAGCGAGCCAACCAGGACCTCGAGACTACTCTGCGCTGCCTGGATTAATTACATTTACATTTAAGTCATTTAGCAGACGCTCTTATCCAGAGCGACTTACAAATTGGTGCATTCACCTTATAATATCCAGTGGAACAACCACTTTACAATAGTGCATCTAAATCTTTTAAGGGGGGGGTTAGAAGGATTACTTTATCCTATCCCAGGTATTCCTTGAAGAGGTGGGGTTTCAGGTGTCTCCGGAAGGTGGTGATTGACTCCGCTGTCCTTAATTAATAAACTGTTACTTCGACATTGTCTGCATCTGGGTCTTACCTTAAAACACGATAATTATTCTGAATGTATAAGAATGCATACAGTTGAAGTAGGAAGTTTACATACACCTTAGCCAAATACATTTAAACGCAGTTTTTCACAATTCCTGACATTTAATCCTTGTAAAAAATCCCTGTTTTAGGTCAGTTAGAATCACCACTTTATTGTAAGAATTTGAAATGTCAGAATAATAGTAGAGAGAATGATTTATTTCATATTTTATTTTTTTCATCACATTCCCAGTGAGTCAGAAGTTTACATACACTCAATTAGTATTTGGTAGCATTGCCTTTAAATTGTTTAACTTGGGTCAAACGTTCCGGGTAGCCTTCCACAAGCTTCCCACAATAAGTTGGGTGAATTTTGGCCCATTCCTCCTGACAGAGCTGGTGTAACTGAGTCATGTTTGTAGGCCTCCTTGCTCGCACATGCTTTTTCAGTTCTGCCCACATATTTTCTATAGGATTGAGGTCAGGTCTTTAAGATGGCCACTCCATGATGCTGCCACCACCTTGACTTTGTTGTCCGTAACTTCTTTGGGCTCAATTCCCATTTACGGGATCGATTTGATAACATCCGGTGAAATGGCAGAGCGCCAAAATCAAAAAAAATATAACAAATATTTAACATTCATACATTCACAAGTGCAACACACCAAATTAAAGCTTAGCTTCTCGTTAATCTAGCCACCGTGTCAGATTTCAAAAAGGCTTTACGGCGAAAGCAAACCATGCTATTATCTTAGGACAGCGCCCAGCATACCAACACATGAAAATCAGATTTCAACCCGCCAGGCGCACCACAAAAGTCAGAAATAACGATTTAATTCATGTCTTACTGTTGAAGAACTTCTTCTGTTGGCACTCCAATATGTCTCATAAACATCACAAATGGTCCTTTTGTTCGATTAATTCCATCGTTATATCTCCAAAATGTCAATTTATTTGGCGCGTTTGATTCAGAAAAACACAGGTTCCAATTCGCCCAGCATGACTACAAAATATCTAATAAGTTACCTGTAAACGCTGTCCAAACATTTGAAAGAACTTTCCTAATACAACTTTAGGTATTTTTTTACGTAAATAATCGATCAAATTTAAGACGAGATAAACGGTGTTCAATACCGGATAAAAACAACGTGAAGCACGTGACCTGGAGCGCGCATCAAAACATTAGAGTGCACTAGGCTGTACCCTCGTTCTGAACTGCCGTACTTCTTCATTTCTCTAAAGAAAAACATCAACCAATTTCTAAAGACTGCTGACATCCAGTGGAAGCGATAGGAACTGCAAGCAAGTGCCTTATAAATCTAGATACACATAGAAAATCCATTGAAAACACTGTCACCTCAACAACAAAACAATTCCTGGATGGTTTGTCCTCGGGGTTTCGCCTGCCAAATAAGTTCTGTTATACTCACAGACATAATTTTAACAGTTTTAGAAACTTTAGAGTGTTTTATATGCATATCCTAGCTTCTGGTACTGAGTAGCAGGCAGTTTACTTTGGGCACGTTTTTCATCCAGACGTCAAAATACTGCCCCCAAGCCCAAAGAAGTTAAGCCATTTTGTCACAACTTTGGAAGTATGCTTGGGGTCATTGTCTATTTGGAAGAACCGTTTGTGACCAAGCTTTAACTTCCTGACTGATGTCAATATATCCACACCATTTTCAATCCTCATGATGCCATCTATTTTGTGAAGTGCACCAGTTCCTCCTGCAGCAAAGCACCCCCACAACATGATGCTGCCACCCCCCCCTGCTTCATGGTTGGGATGGTGTTCTTTGGCTTGCAAGCCTCCCCCTTTTCCCTCCAAACATAACGATGGTCATTATGGCCAAACAGTTCTATTTTTGTTTCATCAGACCAGAGGACATTTCTCCAAAAAGTACGATCTTTGTCCCCATGTGCAGCTGCATACCGTAGTCTGACTTTTTTATGGCTGTTTTGGAGCAGTGGCTTCTTCCTTGCTGAGCGGCCTTTCAGGTTATGTCGATATAGGACTCGTTTTACTGTGGATATAGATACTTTTGAACCTATTTCCTCCAGCATCTTCACAAGGTTCTTTGCTGTTGTTCTGGGATTGATTTGCACTTTTCATACCAAAGTACATTCATCTCTAGTAGACAGAACGTGTCTCCTTCCTGAGCGGTAGGACGGCTGCGTGGTCCCATGGTGTTTATACTTGCGTACTATTGTTTGTACAGATGAATGTGGTACATTAAGGCGTTTTGAAATTGCTCCCATGGGTGAACCAGACTTTTCTGAGGTCTTGGCTGATTTCTTTTGATTTTCCAATGATGTCAAGGAAAGAGGCACTGAGTTTGAAGGTAGGCCTTGAAATACATCCACAGGTACACCTCCAATTGACTCAAATTATGTCAATTAGCCTATCAGAACCTTCTAAAGCCATGACATCATTTTCTGGAATTTTCCAAGCTGTTTAAAGGCACAGTCAACTTAGTGTATGTAATCTTCTGACCCACTGGAATTGTGATACAGTGAATTATAAGTGAAATAATCTGTCTGTAAACAATTGTTGGAAAAATGACTTGTGTCATGCACAAAGTAGATATCCTAAACGATTTGCCAAAACTATAGTTTGTTAACAAGAAGTGGTTGAAAAACGAGCTTTAAAACTTCTTATGGGTATGTGGGAGGCTACCGTCCCACCTGGCCAACATCCGGTGAAATTGCAGAGCGCCAAATACAAAAACAGAAATACTCATAATAAAAATTCATAAAACATCAAGTGTTATACATCGGCTTAAAGATTAACTTCTTGTTAATCCAAAGTGGTGTCAGATTTCAAAAAGGCTTTACGGCGAAAGCATACCATGCGATTATCTGAGGATTGCGCCCAGCACACAAAACATTACAAACAGTTACCAGCCAAGTATTGGAGTTACAAAAGTCAGAAATAGTGATAAAATTAATCACTTACCTTTGATGATCTTCATATGGTTGCACTCACAAGACTCCCAGTTTCACAATAAATGTTCATTTTGTTCGATATAGTCCCTCTTTATATCCCAAAACCTCAGTTTTGTTGGCGCGTTTTGTTCAGTAATCCAATGGCTCAAAGGCTGTCACAACAGCCAGACGAAAATCCAAATAGTATCCGTAAAGTTCGTAGAAACATGTCAAACGATGTTTATAATCAATCCTCAGGTTGTTTTTAGTCATAATAATCGATAATATTTCAACCGGACAACAGCTTCGTCAATATAAAAGAAAAACAAGAAAGGCGCTCTCGGTCACGAGCAGAAAAACAGCTCTGGGGACTTTCCACTATCCACTTACTCAGAGTGGTCTTACTCCCTCATTTTTCAGAATACAAGCCTGAAACAATTTCTAAAGACGGTTGACATCTACTGGAAGCCATAGCAAGTGCAATTTGAGTCCTAAGTCATGGGATACTGTATAGGCAGTCAATGGAAAACTACAAACATTAAAAAGATCCCACTTCCTGGATGGATTTTCCAGTTCTGTTATACTCACAGACGTTATTCTAACAGTTTTGGAAACTTTAGAGTGTTTTCTATCCAAATCTATCAATAATATGCATATCCTAGCTTCTGGGCCTGAGTAACAGGCAGTTTACTTTGGGCACGCTTTTCATCCGGAGGTGAAAATAGTGCCCCCTAACCTAGTGAGGTTAATGACTCCAACCTAAGTGTATTTAAAGTTCCGACTTCAACTGTATGATTTCTGAAAAATGAACACAGAAACACTGTACATCAACTCGTATTATGGTTGTGATTTGACAAAATTACAATCATGGTCTTGAATTGGACTCGCATTTTTCTGGTCTCGGTCTTCACTCGGTCTCCCTTTAGATGGTCTGAAACACAACACTGATGAATACTATCTGAAAGTACTGTACATATAGGAATGGGTAAAGTGACTAGGCAACAGGATAGTAGACAGGAGCAGCTGTGTGTGTGTGTGTGTGTGTGTGTATTGGGGTGTCAGTGTGTTGGTAGAGTCCAGTGTGTGTGCATAGAGTCAGTGCAGGAAAGTTAGTGCAAAAAAGTGTATGTCTCTGTGGGTGTGTGTGTGTGTGTGTGTTGGGGTGTAAGTGTGTGTCAGTGTCTAGCATTATAACAGGATAAACTGTTACCTGAATGTTGATCACCCACTCCATCCTTCTTGCGGGGCATGATGGGTCTTTTGTTGTAAATATGATCATCAATGTTAATGGTCTTTATTTCATTAGGTTCTTCGTCTTCAAATCCATTTGTGTATTCATAGATTCCCTTTGACATCTTTATACGCTTGTGGTCAAATGCAGTAACAGTAGACTCTTGTAACTTCTGTTCATCTAACTTCTACTGCTGTAACTTCTACTGCTGTAACTTCTACTGCTGTAACTTCTACTGCTGTAACATCTACTGTTGTAACTTCTACTACTGTAACTTCTACTGCTGTAACTTCTACTCTTGTAACATCTACTGTTGTAACTTCTACTACTGTAACTTCTACTACTGTAACTTCTACTGTTGTAACTTCTACTGTTGTAACTTCTACTGCTGTAACTTCTACTGCTGTAACTTCTACTGCTGTAACTTCTACTGCTGTAACTTCTACTGCTGTAACTTCTACTGCTGTAACTTTTACTGCTGTAACTTCTACTCTTCTAACTTCTACTGTTATAACTTCTACAACTGTAAAGTCTACTGCTGTAAAGTCTGCTGTTATCTCAGTTGTAGGTTTGTGTCTGTTCTCTGCACAGCTGGAGCCTCTGTGTGACTCAGTCTAATGTAAGAGACAGTTTTAACTGTCAACCTCATTAAAGGGGAAACTGTCTAACCAATAGTATGACACTAACCACCACCATGTGACTCCAGACTTATTTTCTGAGAACCATGTTTGTTTCCCACAGTGAAGATTAGTTTGTATATTTAGTTTATGTTAGTTTAGTTTACCACAGTGCAGATTAGTTCGTATATTTAGTGGATTCTACTAATCACAGCTTGATGATGAAGAGTTAATTATTTGTATCAGCTGTGTATTGTTATGGAAAAAACTAAAACATGCACCTCCTGGGGTTCCCAGGACTGAGTTTAGGAAATGCTGCATTAAGTCTTGCACTCTGTGGTCGGCCATCAATGACCATGTAGAGTTTTATACACTATGCTGTGTCCTGTGTGACATTGACACCAGAGAGAATAGTTATTCAGAGGTGTCTCTATCTCTCTCAGACAGGGTCTGAGGTCTACATTTACTGTCTCCAGATAGCTAGATGTGTCACGTTCTTCAAAATGAGTGGACCAAGGCACAGCGTGTGTTGGGTTCCACATCTTTATTTCAGTGAAACTAGAAACAAAACTTACAAAGAACGTGAAGTCGTAGTGTCACAAGCACATACAAAAACAAACAATATCCCACAAACACAGGTGGGAAAACTGCTACCTAAATATGATCCCCAATTAGAGGCAACGATTACCAGCTGCCTCTAACTGGGAACAATAAAAAACACCAACATAGAAAATATAGACTAAAACACCCCCTAGTCACACCCTGACCTACTACACCATAGAGAACCAAGGGCTCTCTATGGTCAGGGCGTGACAGTACCCCCCCAAAGGTGCGGACTCCGGCCACAAAACCTGAAACCAAATGGGGAGGGAAAGGGGTGATTAGTGTCGGTGGCGGCTCCGGTGCAGGTCGTAGCCCCCGCTCAGACCCTGGATCCGGCCAATGCGCCGGGCTGAACGCCGTGCCTGGACTGGGCACCGGCGCAAAGGATGGCTCTGGCCATGGAGCTGGGTTGGACGCCGTGCCTGGACTGGGCACCGGCGCAGAGGAAGGCTCCGGCTTTGGAGCGGGACTGGACGCCGTGCCTGGACTGGGCACCGGTGTAGAGGAAGGCTCCTGCCATGGAGCGGGACCGGACGCCGTGCCTGGACTGGGCACCGGCGCAGAAGAAGCCTCCGGCCTGTTGACTGTCACTGGAGGTTCCGGAACGTTGACCGTCGCTGGAGGTTCCGGACCGTTGACCGTCGCTGTCACGCCCTGACCTACTACACCATAGAGAACCAAGGGCTGTCTATGGTCATGGCGTGACAAGATGCAAGACGGTGTATTGCAAAAAATGACTGAGCATGTGCACACGTGCGCTTCACACTGCTACAACATGATAGCTGCAGGACATAAACAGCAGAGAAGTTAGGTCTAACTCTTCATACTGCTACAATGTGATAGCTGCAGGACATAAACAGCAGAGAAGTCTAGTCTAACTCTTCATACTGCTACAACATGATAGCTGTAGGACATAAACAGCAGAGAAGTCTAAAGTTTCATACTCTTAGTAGTTTAAGACATTTCACCTTGCACACCATCGATGGCCATGTATAGTTATTTTAATCTCTACTGTCTCAGTGAGGAGAGTTATTCAGAGATATGTATTAGAATGTATGTCTGCATCTATCTCAGAGGTTTTTCAATGGCGATAACATTCACACCATTTGAAACTTTGGCGGTTCACTTCCTGTTAAACTGTAAGCAGAGGTTTAAACTGACACTCTGATATGATGTTGACACCAGCAGCAAGATGAACAGTAGATAGCTCAATGCAAGACGGCGCACTCACAATATTAACTACTGTCTCCTGAGTGACATGGACACCAGAGATAATATTTAATCAGAGATGTCTCTGTCTTTTTTCAGAGAGGGCCTAAGGTCTACAATTACTCTCACTTCTCATATCCTCTTCCTCATCCTCTATCGACATCAGAACAAGTGGAGAGACACTAACTGCATTGCACACTACTCTACCAACTTCCTGTTTATCAGAGGAAAGTATGGTGTCACTAAGTACAGAAGTGTGAATGAGTGTAACAACAGCTATGTGTGAGAGTCAGCGTGTCACGTGCTTCTTACTGGGAAAAAGGAAAACGACTTACTGTAACTTGCATGTTGATCATTTGCATGAGACCTGGCTCGGATTAGAGTACTACACTTCTCAAGGGCTGTGTCTGAGGAGTCCTGTTTGTAATTCCTCCCTTCATTCACCAGTAATAAGGGGGTGTCTGAGGAGTCCTGTGTGTAATTCCTCCCTTCCTTCACCAGTAATAAGGGGTGTGTCTGAGGAGTCCTGTGGGTAATTCCTCCCTTCCTTCACCAGTAATAAGGGGTGTGTCTGAGGAGTCCTGTGGGTAATTCCTCCCTTCCTTCACCAGTAATAAGGCGCGTGTCTGAGGAGTCCTGTGGGTAATTCCTCCCTTCCTTCACCAGTAATAAGGGGTGTGTCTGAGGAGTCCTGTGTGTAATTCCTCCCTTCCTTCACCAGTAATAAGGGGTGTGTCTGAGGAGTCCTGTGTGTAATTCCTCCCTTCCTTCACCAGTAATAAGGGGTGTGTCTGAGGAGTCCTGTGTGTAATTCCTCCCTTCCTTCACCAGTAATAAGGGGTGTGTCTGAGGAGTCCTGTGACATTGGAGTGAATTCCCTGTGTGCCCCGCCCATCTGACTCCCATTGACCCCAACACCTCTGGATGTTTTACATTACCATTTGTATCACTTTATATTGACCTCAGGACGCCGGTTCACCTCCTCAGGACGCCGGTTCACCTCCTCAGGACTCCGGTTCACCTCCTCAGGATGCCGGTTCACCACCTCAGGACTCCGGTTCACCTCCTCAGGACGCCGGTTCACCACCTCAGGACTCCGGTTCACCTCCTCAGGACGCCGGTTCACCTCCTCAGGACGCCGGTTCACCGGTTCACCACCTCAGGACGCCGGTTCACCACCTCAGGACGCCGGTTCACCTCCTCAGGATGCCGGTTCACCACCTCAGGACGCCGGTTCACCTCCTCAGGACTCCTGTTCACCTCCTCAGGACGCCGGTTCACCGGTTCACCACCTCAGGACGCCGGTTCACCACCTCAGGACACCACCTCAGGGCTCCGGTTCCCCACCTCAGGACTCCGGTTCACCTCCTCAGGACTCCGGTTCACCTCCTCAGGACTCCGGTTCACCTCCTCAGCACTCCGGTTCACCATCACACATTGAATTCAGAAAGTATTTAGACCCTTGACTTTTTCCACATTTTGTTACATTACAACGGCAGTGTAGCCTAGTGGTTAGAGCCTTGGGCTAGTAACCGAAAGTTTGCAAGTTCAAATCCCCGAGCTGACAAGGAACAATCTGTTGTTCTGCCCCTGAACAATCCAGTTAACCCACTGTTCCTAGCCTGTCATTGAAAATAAGAATTTGTTCTTAACTAATTTGCCTAGATAAATAAAGGTAAAATAAAAACCTTATTCCTCTCCATCTCTCTCTCTCAATTAAATTACATTCAAAGGATTTATTGGCATGGGAAACACGTTTACAATGCCAAAGCAAGAGGAATGTGAAATGAACAACAGACAACATTAGTAAACATTACACTCACAAAAGAATATAGGCGTTTCAAAAGTTATAT
This sequence comes from Salmo salar, assembly GCF_905237065.1. Taxonomy (NCBI): domain Eukaryota; kingdom Metazoa; phylum Chordata; class Actinopteri; order Salmoniformes; family Salmonidae; genus Salmo; species Salmo salar. Next base: position 3,524,845 of record NC_059445.1, read on the forward strand.
TATTGACTATGTACTGTGTTGTAACAATGTGCAAATAGTTAAAGTATGAAAGGAAACAGATAAAAATAGGTTGCGATGGTGTTTGTGTTCCACTGGTTGTCCCGTTCTGGGTCACAATTCTTGCAGTTGTGGTGACACACACCTAATAGATATGGGAGTTTCTCTCTCTCTCTGTGTGTGTGTGTGTGTGTGTGTGTGTGAAAAGGAGAAAGAGGTAGTGAGAGGTTGAAAATGTGTGTCTTCTTAGTTATCATCCATGTCTCGGTCATATCCCTTTGACTAGCTGTTATCAGTCATATCCCCAGACTAGCTGTTATCAGTCATATCCCCAGACTAGCTGTTATCAGTCATATCCCCAGACTAGCTGTTATCAGTCATATCCCTTAGACTAGCTGTTATCAGTCATATCCCTTAGACTAGCTGTTATCAGTCATATCCCTTAGGCTAGCTGTTATCAGTCATATCCCCAGACTAGCTGTTATCAGTCATATCCCCAGACTAGCTGTTATCAGTCATATCCCCAGACTAGCTGTTATCAGTCATATCCCCAGACTAGCTGTTATCAGTCATATCCTTAGACTAGCTGTTATCAGTCATATTCCCAGACTAGCTGTTATCTGTCATATCCCCAGACTAGCTGTTGTCAGTCATATCCCCAGACTAGCTGTTGTCAGTCATATCCTTAGACTAGCTGTTATCAGTCATATCCCCAGACTAGCTGTTATCAGTCATATCCTTAGACTAGCTGTTATCAGTCATATCCCCAGACTAGCTGTTATCAGTCATATCCCCAGACTAGCTGTTATCAGACATATCCCCAGACTAGCTGTTATCAGTCATATCCCCAGACTAGCTGTTATCAGTCATATCCCCAGACTAGCTGTTATCAGTCATATCCCCAGACTAGTTGTTATCAGTCATATCCCCAGACTAGCTGTTATCAGTCATATCCCCAGACTAGCTGTTATCAGTCATATCCCCAGACTAGCTGTTATCAGTCATATCCTTAGACTAGCTGTTATCAGTCATATTCCCAGACTAGCTGTTATCTGTCATTTCCCCAGACTAGCTGTTGTCAGTCATATCCCCAGACTAGCTGTTGTCAGTCATATCCTTAGACTAGCTGTTATCAGTCATATCCCCAGACTAGTTGTTATCAGTCATATCCCCAGACTAGCTGTTATCAGTCATATCCCCAGACTAGCTGTTATCAGTCATATCCCCAGACTAGCTGTTATCAGTCATATCCCCAGACTAGCTGTTATCGGTCATATCCCCAGACTAGCTGTTATCAGTCATATCCCCAGACTAGCTGTTATCAGTCATATCCTTAGACTAGCTGTTATCAGTTATATCCCCAGACTAGCTGTTATCAGTCATATCCCCAGACTAGCTGTTATCAGTCATATCCCCAGACTAGCTGTTATCAGTCATATCCCCAGACTAGCTGTTATCAGTCATATCCCCAGACTAGCTGTTATCAGTCATATCCCCAGACTAGCTGTTATCAGTCATATCCATAGACTAGCTGTTATCAGTCATATCCCCAGACTAGCTGTTATCAGTCATATCCCCAGACTAGCTGTTATCAGTCATATCCCCAGACTAGCTGTTATCAGTCATATCCCCCAGACTAGCTGTTATCAGTCATATCCCTAGACTAGCTGTTATCAGTCATATCCCCAGACTAGCTGTTATCAGTCATATCCCCAGACTAGCTGTTATCAGTCATATCCCCAGACTAGCTGTTATCAGTCATATCCCCAGACTAGCTGTTATCACCTGTTGTATTCGGCACTTGTGACAAATAACATTTGATTATTCCCCACCACCTGGGACCTGTAACACATGCGTAATACAATAATAGGAGAAAGCATTGTCACTTTAATACCACTCACCTTGAATTAAGAATCATGAAAGTCAGTGAAGAGGACCGTGCTTAGAAGACAGAACAAAGAATAAACATGGGTAATGTAGTTGACAAAACCCCAGTGAAAAGAAACAACAGCAAAGTAGGTGTTATAAAACAGCATTTTATTACTGCTACCTCACACCCACAGTGACTTATAACACCTTACTTTAAGACATGGAGTAGCAAAGGGTTGTTATCATCATTCATTTGTAAGCGTGGTTTTTATTCAAGCAAAATATTAAAAAGTAAAAGCCACACACACTTCACTGTCTCCAAAGATACATTTAATCTGGAACGTTATATTCCTTTACTACAAAAACATACACAACCTTAATAAAATAATAGTAATAATATAATGTAAAAATACACAACCTTAATAAAATAATAGTAATAATATAATGTAAAAATACACAACCTTAATAAAATAATAGTAATAATATAATGTAAAACGAACACAACCTTAATAAAATAATAGTAATAATATAATGTAAAACATACACAACCTTAATAAAATAATAGTAATAATATAATGTAAAACATACACAACCTTAATAAAATAATAGTAATAATATAATGTGAAACGAACACAACCTTAATAAAATAATAGTAATAATATAATGTAAAACATACACAACCTTAATAAAATAATAGTAATAATATAATGTAAAACATACACAACCTTAGTAAAATAATAGTAATAATATAATCTAAAACGTACACATCAACACTATGTAGATGGTTTGTTTGCTCCAATCCACATCAGTAGAAGTTATTCTCTGCACTCCGGAACTGCACATCCCACACCAGACAAGAGTTATGATACAATCCAGATATTAACCTACTGTAGCATGGGAGAGTAACCTCTAGTAGCATGGGAGAGAAACCTACAGTAGCTTGGGAGAGTAACCTACAGTAGCATGGGAGAGTAACCTACAGTAGCGTGGGAGAGTAACCTACAGTAGCATGGGAGAGTAACCTACAGTAGAATGAGAGAGTGATTTACAGTAGAATGAGAGAGTAACCTACAGTAGCTGAACAGTCAACTCAGCCATATGGGAGAGTAAACTACAGTAGCTGAACAGTCAGCTCAGCCATATGGAGAATAACCTACAGTAGCATGTAGCTGAACAGTCAACTCAGACATATGGGACAATAACCTAGAGTAGCTGAACAGACAACTCAGCCATATGGGAGAATAACCTACAGTAGCATGTAGCTGAACAGTCAACTCAGCCATATGGGAGAATAACCTACAGTAGCTGAACAGTCAGCTCAGCCATATGGAGAATAACCTACAGTAACATGTAGCTGAACAGTCAACTCAGCCATATAGAGAATAACCTACAGTAGCATGTAGCTGAACAGTCAACTCAGCCACATGGGAGAATAACCTACAGTAGCATGTAGCTGAACAGTCAACTCAGCCGTATGGGAGAATAACCTACAGTAGCATGTAGCTGAACAGTCAACTCAGCCATGTGGGAGAATAACCTACAGTAGCTGAACAGTCAACTCAGCGATATGGGAGAGTAAACTACAGTAGCTGAACAGTCAACTCAGCCATATGGGAGAGTAAACTACAGTAGCTGAACAGTCAACTCAGCCACATGGGAGAATAACCTACAGTAGCATGTAGCTGAACAGTCAACTCAGCCGTATGGGAGAATAACCTACAGTAGCATGTAGCTGAACAGTCAACTCAGCCATGTGGGAGAATAACCTACAGTAGCTGAACAGTCAACTCAGCGATATGGGAGAGTAAACTACAGTAGCTGAACAGTCAACTCAGCCATATGGGAGAGTAAACTACAGTAGCTGAACAGTCAGCTCAGCCATATGGAGAATAACCTACAGTAGCATGTAGCTGAACAGTCAACTCAGACATATGGGACAATAACCTAGAGTAGCTGAACAGACAACTCAGCCATATGGGAGAATAACCTACAGTAGCATGTAGCTGAACAGTCAACTCAGCCATATGGGAGAATAACCTACAGTAGCTGAACAGTCAACTCAGCCATATGGAGAATAACCTACAGTAGCTGAACAGTCAGCTCAGCCATATGGAGAATAACCTACAGTAGCATGTAGCTGAACAGTCAACTCAGCCATATAGAGAATAACCTACAGTAGCATGTAGCTGAACAGTCAACTCAGCCACATGGGAGAATAACCTACAGTAGCATGTAGCTGAACAGTTAACTCAGCCGTATGGGAGAATAACCTACAGTAGCATGTAGCTGAACAGTCAACTCAGCCATATGGGAGAATAACCTACAGTAGCTGAACAGTCAACTCAGCCGTATGGAGAATAACCTACAGTATCTGAACAGTCAACTCAGCCATATGGAGAAATACCTACATTAGGATGTAGCTGAACAGTCAACTCAGCCATATGGGAGAATAACGTACAGTAGCATGTAGCTGAACAGTCAACTCAGCCATATGGGAGAATAACCTACAGAAGCTGAACTGTCAACTCAGCCGTATGGAGAATAACCTACAGTGGCTGAACAGTCAACTCAGCCATATGGAGAATAACCTACAGTAGCTGAACAGTCAACTCAGCCGTATGGGAGAGTAACCTACAGTAGCATGTAGCCGAACAGTCAACTCAGCCATATGGAGAATAACCTACAGTAGCATGTAGCTGAACAGTCAACTCAGCCATATGGAGTATAACCTACAGTAGCATGTAGCTGAACAGTCAACTCAGCCATATGGAGAATAACCTACAGTAGCTGAACAGTCAACCCAGCCATATGGAGAATAACCTACAGTAGTTGAACAGTCAACTCAGCCATATGGAGAATAACCTACAGTATCTGAACAGTCAACTCAGCCATATGGAGAAATACCTACAGTAGCTGAACAGTCAGCTCAGCCATATGGAGAATAACCTACAGTAGCATGTAGCTGAACAGTCAACTCAGACATATGGGACAATAACCTACAGTAGCATGTAGCTGAACAGTCAACTCAGCCATATGGGAGAATAACCTACAGTAGCATGTAGCTGAACAGTCAACTCAGCCATATGGGAGAATAACCGACAGTAGCATGTAGCTGAACAGTCAACTCAGCCGTATGGAGAATAACCTACAGTAGTTGAACAGTCAACTCAGCCATATGGAGAAATACCTACAGTAGCTGAACAGTCAACTCAGCCATATGGAGAATAACCTACAGTAGCTGAACAGTCAACTCAGCCATATGGGAGAATAACCTACAGTAGCTGAACAGTCAACTCAGCCATATGGGAGAATAACCTACACTAGCATGTAGCTGAACAGTCAACTCAGCCGTATGGAGAATAACCTACAGTAGCTGAACAGTCAACTCAGCCGTATGGGAGAATAACCTACAGTAGCTGAACAGTCAACTCAGCCATATGGAGAATAACCTACAGTAGCTGAACAGTCAACTCAGCCATATGGAGAATAACCTACAGTAGCTGAACAGTCAACTCAGCCATATGGAGAATAACCTACAGTAGCTGAACAGTCAACTCAGCCATATGGAGAATAACCTACAGTAGCTGAACAGTCAACTCAGCCATATGGAGAATAACCTACAGTAGCTGAACAGTCAACTCAGCCATATGGAGAATAACCTACAGTAGCTGAACAGTCAACTCAGGATTCATTTCCTTTTACTTTGAGTCCTTAGTGGTGAATTACTACGACAATAAAGAGAACAGTCCTTCTGTTATCAGTTCATTGTATTGTTATTGCATATGTTTTGTTATTTTTATTATAATGTATTATACATTTGTATTGTTATATATTGTATGTACTTGACAAGGTAAATTGAATAAGCACAAAAAAGTTTACGATTGATAGTACTTAGCATAATCCTATTTAGCAGTTCAGAGTACCGAGGATGAATCCTATTTCTCACAGATCCATCTGTATTTATAGGAACAGTAATAGTCCCACCATTCTCCTTTGTCTGATGTCCAGGAGTAGAAATACACACAGTTGTCAGCCACGCCACCATTAGGCTCTCCACTGTCCCAATACCTGTAGGAGAAACAACACATAGAATCAGACTGTCCACTGATCCAATACCTGTAGAAGAAACAACACATAGAATCAGGCTGTCCACTGGTCCAATACCTGTAGGAGAAACAACACATATAATCAGACTGTCCACTGTTCCAATACCTGTAGGAGAAACAACACATAGAATCAGACTGTCCACTGTTCCAATACCTGTAGGAGAAACAACACATAGAATCAGACTGTCCACTGTTCCAATACCTGGAGGAGAAACAATACATAGAATCAGACTGTCCACTGTTCCAATACCTGTAGGAGAAACAACACATAGAATCAGACTGTCCACTCTGAACCTACTACTCCAGACAGTGACGTCATAGTGACACAGAATTCATGAATGTCTTACTTTGTGGTCAGTGGTGTGTCGTCCACCCATTTCCAGGTCCCCTCAGTAACAGAGTCAGTCAGACCAATCCAGACATAGTCATATACTCCACATAACCAATTGACCAATGTCTGTAGTTAAGGGAGAGAGACAACATTGTTAACTCTCTCTCTCTCTCTCTCTCTCTCTCTCTCTCTCTCTCTCTCTCTCTCTCTCTCTCTCCTCTCTCTCTCTCTGTGTGTGTGCATGCTGGGAGTTTTTTGGAGTTTGAGTGTTTGGTGCGGAGGACTCTGTCCTAACTTTCTAGACTCTTTTCTTGATCTTTTTCTTACATTTTATTTTCTATGGTGGAGGGTTAATGCAATATTTGTTTTAGCGGTATCCACCGTTTTTTTTCAGAGTTAAGGTGGAAGAGGACAGAGTAAGGTTTCTGGGGTTTGCAAGGTGTGGTATGCGCGATGGCTTCTCAGCCTAGCGCGGAGGAGACGCTGTCGATACGGCATGGATTCAGGTGTGTTCCTGAGAATGGAGTTAAGGTGGAGGAGGTTCTGCTCGCGGTCGGCGAACAGGTAGGAGCTGAATTTATACATTCTGCTTCTAGAATGAACAAAGCAGTGGTGGTGTTCATGAAAAGAGAAAATTTGGTTGGTAGGCTAATTGCTAGCGGAATATTTGTAAGGGATGTGTTGGTGCCAGTTTTACCTCTTTCCACCCCTTCGACAAGAGTAGTTGTTGCAAATTTACCTCCGTTTATTACGGACTATCAAATCAGGAAAGAGCTGAGTCGTTTTGGTAAGTTTGCTAGCGGGTTTCGTGTACTGTCGGCAGGTTTTCAGGCAGCTGCTGTTAAGCACGTTGTTTCGTTCGGAGGCAAGTGTTTATGTTTCTGAACAACAATGAGCAACAGCTAAATGTGCATTTTAAAGTGAGGCATGGGGAGGGGCTCTATGCAGGGTTTGCCAGCACAGACAGTCTACGGTGTTTTGAGTGTGGGGATTTGGGGCATAAGAGCTTTGCGTGCCCACATAAAGGCCATAGACAAAGTGAGGGTACAAGCGCCGGTGGGGGAAATCGAGGTCAAAGTGCAGGGTGAAATGAGATGCAGACAGCAGAGGCTGGGCCTAGTCATACCAGGGATGGTGGGGTAGCTGAGGCTGGGTCTAGTAAGGCAAGAGATGGTGGGGTAGAGGAGGCTGGGTCTAGTCAGACTAGAGATGGTGGTGTAGTGGAGGCTGGGTCTAGTCAGGCTAGAGATGGTGGTGTAGCGGAGGCTGGGTCTAGTCAGGCTAGAGATGGTGGGGTAGTGGAGGCTAAGCCTAGTCAGGCTAGAGATGGTGGGGTAGCTGAGGCTGGAGGATGGTGTAAATGATTCTGGGCCTAGTCATGCTATGGAGGGTGGTGTAGAGGATGCTAGGTCTAGTCAGGTTATGCTAGTGGATGAGGAGAGTATAGTGGGGAAGTGTAAGAGACTAGGGGGGAGGAGGAGGGTGCCAAGCGGAAAAGGAAAAAGGGTGTGGTTAAAGGCATAATGGAAATTTTGCCTGTTGCTGTGGGGGATGCCATGACCAGAGAGGAAGAGCAGGTGGTCAGGGTGGGAGATAGAGATGAGGAGGAAAGTGAGTCTGAGGAAGAGGATGAGGAGATATTTTTTTCAGACTCCTCTTCAATAGGCCCGGAGCTGACAGCCAGTCAAGCAGAGGGGTCTAAGTACACGTTGAGAGAACTGACAAAGTTCCTGAATGAGACCAAGGGGAAAAAAGTTAATCTTGAGGCTTTTTTCCCTGATTCAAGAAAGTTTGTACGATCAGTACAACATGCTATGAAAAATGAGGGGCATGGTGTCCTCTCACCCAGGAAACGGTTTAGGTTGAGGAAGTGGGTCACTACAGTGCGTAAGGGTTTACCTTCAGACACTGTTTAGATGTATACTTTCTTTCTGACACTGGGGTTTTTGAGCTTTGCTATTGGTCTTTTTCTCTGCTGGCTTTTCTCCCACTTCTTATGGAGACTCTACGGGTAGGCTCGCTCAATATAAATGGCGCCAGAGATGCGGGAAAGAGGAGTGTGTTGGGTGAATATGTAAAACAAAAAAAAGTACAGGTGTTGTTTCTGCAGGAGACACATAGTGATGTGTTGAATGAAGTCGATTGGGGGCTCTGGTGGAAAGGGGCAAGTGTGTTGAGCCATGGGACAAATCTTAGTGCAGGAGTGGCAGTCCTTTTGCACCGGGTCTGTCTGTAAAAATTTGCTCCTCAAAGGAGGTGTGTAGGGGTAGGCTCCTTGTTGTTAAAGCAGAAATTAACAACATGGGTTTTGTCTTTATAAATGTGTATGCGCCTAACACAGGGAGAGAAAAAGGGGTTCTATTTGGGAGTCTTAGACAGGAACTCTCACAGGTAGCGCCTGAGGAGACACTGGTGGTCGGAGGGGACTGGAACTTCACAATGGATTTTACAAAAGACAGAAATGGGGAAGAGCCTCATTCAGTGTCAGTGGGAGTGTTAAGGGACATTATTAATCAGTTCGACTTAGTGGATGTTTGGAGAACTAAACATCCGAACACAAGACAGTACACATGGGTGAAGGTTTTTGGGGCTAGGGTGGGTGCAGCCCGACTTGATCGGTTTTATATGTCTAGGAATCGGAGCAATAGGCTGTTGGGCGCTACCATTCTCCCGGTGGGGTTTCCCGATCATTACATAACCATGGCTCGGCTGTCTATTTCACCAGGGCCCCGGCAGGCATCCTATTGGAAATTCAATGTAAAGCTCTTACAAGATGCCACTTTTGCGCAGGTTTCCAGACCTTCTGGGAAAGGTGGAGGCAGCAAATAGAGGAGTATGAGTCTCTGAGCCAATGGTGGGATGTGGGGAAAGTCCAAATTCGGCTTTTTCTGTCAACAATACACAGCTCTCTCATCCTCAGAGGCTAGGAGAGTATTGGGGGAACTAGAGCGGTGTATTAGTGAGATGGAGGTAGAGATGGTGGGGCAAGGCAATGTAGGCCTCCAGGCTAATTTAGCTGAATTACGCAGGGACCTGGGCAGTTTTTTCCAGGTTAAAGCAAAGGGAGCACTTGTAAGAGCTAGATTCTCCATGCTCAATGAGATGGATGCTCCCAGCTCCTTCTTCTTTGGTTTGGAAAGACAGAGCAGTGAAACCAAAGGTATGCATTGTCTACGGCTGTCTGATGGGCGGGTGACCTCTGTGGTGGGTGAGATGCGGGAGCGGACTGTGGAGTTTTATACTGAATTGTATAGGGCAGAAGAGTGTGATCCTTTGTGTGCTCAGGTCTTGTTCACAGGACTCCCTAAACTCTCTCTGGCACAGAGGGACGATTTCGACGTTCCTCTGTTGTCCCATGAACTGGCAGAGGCCGTAACCCAGATGTCCCCCGGTCGTGCACCGGGGGTCGATGGACTCCCAGTGGAGTTTTATAAAAAATTCTGGGGAATAATTGGACAGGACTTCTTTTGCGTGTTGCGTGAATGCGTCGGGGTAGGAGAGTTGCCGATGAGCTGCCGTCGGGCGGCTCTGACTCTCCTGCCCAAAAAAAGGGGACTTGTGTGAACTTAAGAACTGGAGGCCTGTGGCATTGCTCTGTGCGGACTACAAGATATTTGCCAAGGTCCTCTCTAACAGACTGAAGTCCCACTTGGACTCGATGGTACTTAAGGACCAAACATATTGTGTACCGGGACGCTCAATCACGGACAACCTGTTCTTAATTAGGGACATGTTGGACTTGTCGAGAGGTTCTAATGTGAACTTTGGACTGGTCTCTTTAGATCAAGAGAAGGCTTTTGACAGAGTGGACCATGAATATCTGTTTAATGTGATGTCTGTGTTTGGGTTTGGGAGGAGTTTTTTGACCTGTGTGAAGCTATTGTATGCTGGGGCGTCATGTATGGTTAAGGTGGGAGGGGGGCTCAGTAGGCCAGTCTGGGTGAGACGGGGCATTAGACAAGGATGCCCTCTATCTGGGCAGTTATACACACTAGCCATTGAGCCTTTTTTAGGACTGCTACACAGGAGACTGCAGGGAGTGTGCTGGACAGGTATGGGTGTGGTGACAGGCATAGCAGTGTCAGCATATGCAGATGATGTTTCTGTCATGGTCAGGGATGGTAAGGATATGCAGGCACTGGAGACCAGTCTGAAGGTGTACGAGGGAGCTTCATCAGCTAAGGTAAACTGGGGCAAGAGCAAAGCTCTGTTATGTGGGGCATGGGGGGATAGGGCTCCTCCTCTGCTTCCAGGGGGTTTGCAGTGGGGTTGTGAAGGGCTTAAAGTGTTGGGGGTGTACCTGGGCTCGGAGAGGTGGGTCAGGAAGAACTGGGAGGGGCTGTCACAGGCAGTGGTGTCAAGACTGGCCAGGTGGAGGTGGCTCCTGTCCCAAGTGTCATATAGAGGGAGGGTGCTGATAATTAACAACCTGGTGACATCTTCCCTGTGGCATAAACTGGCTGTCCTCAACCCCCCCGCCGGTCGGCTCGCAGGCCTGCAACGCAAGCTGGTGGACTTCTTCTGGTCGGGCCATCACTGGCTGAGGGCGGCAGTGTTGTATATGACCGTCCACGAATGAGGACAGGGCCTGGTGGAACTGGAGAGCAGGATGGCTGCTTTCCGGCTAAAGGCGGCACAGAGACTGCTGTACCATACTGATGTTGGCTGGAGGGAACCAGCATGCGCGCTGCTGAGGAGAGCTGGAGATTTAGGGTTGGACCGGCAGCTGTTCCTCATGAAGCTGGAGAGGCTGAGTACAGCAGGTCTCTCAGATTTTTACTCTGCGGTGCTGAGGGCCTGGCAGCTGCTAAGGCACACACGAGAAGGGGGTGTGGAGCCTGGGCTGTGGGTGTGGGAGGAGCCTATCTTCCACAACCCAGCCATCCCTCTGAGATCGGTCCAGTCGGCCACCCTGCAGAGGCAACTGATGGCAGGGGGTGTAAAAAGGCTGGGTGACTTGAGACTCCTGGGAGAGGAGGGGTGGAAAAGCCCGGAAGTCTTGGCACAGCAAACAGGAATAACGTCTCTTAGGCTGCTGGAGAGATTCCTGGAGGAGGTCCAGGAGGCACTGTCTGAGCCGGTAAGGGGGATGTTTGAGCAGCCAAAGGGAGAGGGGCCACCAATGTTTCCGCCACTGCAGGTGACGGCAGAGACTGGAGACTGGCAAGGGGGGTCTGGAGGACTTGTTAGATTTTAACACTCCGAGCCTGGGGGAGTTTGAAGGGGTGGGAGGTAAAGCCCTCTACAACCTCTGTGTTAAGGTGAGGAACATTAGGAGCCTAACAGGAGTGAAGGCACATCAGTGGCAGGGTGTATGTGGAGCGGAGAGTATGGTGGGTTTTAGATGGAGGGGGGCTCTACAAACCCCCAGTACCAAAGAGGTCAGGGGACCTCCAGTGGAGGGTTCTTCATGGAGCCCTGGCCACTAACAGCTGGTTGGCACGGGTTGAACCGGGAGTCGGGCAGGAGTGTCCTTTCTGTAAAATGAAAGAAACTGTGATTCATGTGTTTTCTGTGTGCACCAGATTAATGCCATTAATGTCTCTGTTGGAATGTCTGTGTGAGAGGTTGGGGGTGGTCTTTACTGGTGGGGTGTTCATAATGGGATACAGGTATTCAAGTAAGGAGAAGGAAAAATGTGTTTTGTTGAATTTTCTGTTTGCTCAGGCAAAGTTAGCTATTTGGCTAACAAGGAGGAACAGGGTCAAAGGTGGGGGGATAACAGACCCTTTATTATTGTTTAATGGGATGGTCTCTGCGCGCCTTAGGGTTGAGTTTGAGTTCTATAAAATGATAAAAAGTGTGGAGATGTTTCAGGAGATATGGTGTGTTGGGGGGGCTGTCTGTATAGCTGGGGAAGATGTTTTGGATATACGGTTGTAGGAGTGGGTATTGTCTTGAGTATTGTGATGTTGGTTTGTATCATGTGGTTGCTGGAAAGGCGAGTATGGTACATGTATGCATTACAGGATGTATTTTTGGTTTTATTTTTAAGGGGGAGGTTGGGTGGTGAGTTTTAAATGAAATGAGAATGTTTCAGTAAAGAAAGTCAAAAGCTCTCTCTCTCTCTCTCTCTCTCTCTCTCTCTGAAACATATGTTTACATTGTCAAAGCAAGTTAACTAGATTATAAACAAAACTGAAATAAACAATACAAATGAACAGTAAACATTATACTTACAAAAGTTCCAAAACAATAAAGATATTTCAAATGTCATATTATTTGCAAGTAGTTAAAGTACTAAATAAATCAATAAAGATAGTAAAGAAAATAAAAATGCAAATCAATTTATAAAATTTCTGACATGCGTTTTTCTGGATATTTTTGTTGTTATTCTGTCTCTCACTGTTCAAATAAACCAACCATTAGAATTATAGACTGATCCTTTCTTTGTCAGTGGGCAAACGTACAAAATCAACAGAGGATCAAATACTTTTTTCCCCCACTGTAGCCGGTCTTCTGTTGAGTGCCAGGTGTGCCTACGGCGGCCTTTCTCAATACAAGGCTATACTCACTGAGTCTGTATATAGTCAAAGCTTTCCTTAAGTCTGGGTCAGTCACAGGGGTCAGGTATTCTACCACTGTGTTCTCTCTGTTTAGAGCCAGATATCATTCTAGTTTGCTCTATTTTTTTGTTAATACTTTCTAACATGTCAAGTAATTATTATTTGTGTAATTGTGTTGCTGTCCTGGTGCTCTGTGGGGTCTGTTTGTGTTTTTGAACAGAGACCCAGGACCAGCTTGCTTAGGGGACTCTTCTCCAGATTCATCTCTCTGTAGGTGATGGCTTTGTTATGGAAGGTTTGGGAATCGCTTCCTTTTAGGTGGTTGTAGAATTTAACGACTCTTTTCTGGAATTTGATAATTAGCGGGTATCGGCCTAATTCTGCTTTGTATGCATCATTTGGTGTTTTACATTGTACACAGAGGATATTTTTAGAATGATGTATGCAGAGTCTCAATTTGATGTTTGTCCCATTTTGTGAATTCTTGGTTGGTGAGCGGCAATGGGTTCTATAACTGATTAAAACAATGTTTAGCCAGATCCTAATTGGTATGTCAATTTTATGTTCCTTCTGATGGCATAGAAGGCCCTTCTTGCCTTGTCTCTCAGATCGGTCACAGCTTTGTGGAAGTTACCTGTGGAGCTGATGTTTAGACCGAGATATGTATAGTTTTGTGTGCTCTAGGGCAACGGTGTCTAGATGGAATTTTTATTCATGGTCCTGGCAACTGGACCTTTTATGGAACACCCATTATTTTTGTCTTACTGAGATTTACTGTCAGGGCCCCGGTCTGTCAGGGCCCAGGTCTGATAGAATCTGTGCAGAAGATCTAGGTGCTGCTGTTGGCCCTCCTTGGTTGGGGACAGAAGCTCCAGATCATCAGCAAACAGTAGACATTTGACTTCAGATTATAGTAGGGTGAGACCGGGTGCTGCAGACTGTTCTAGTGCCCTCGTCAATTCGTTGATATATATGTTGAAGAGGGTGGGGCTTAAACTGCATCCCTGTCTCACTCTCTTTTTGTCTCTCACTCACTCACTCACTCACTCACTCACTCACTCACCCTCTCGCTTTGTCACACACCTGTTTCTCTTCGCTGTTGATGACCACCAGGTCTGCTCCTCTTTTTCTGCAGTCCTGTCTGCTCTCCTCCCAGGATTTGTACTCAGTAGAGACGTAGTAACAACTGCTATCAAGCTTCTTCCATTCTTGCGGACACACTAGAAGTTGAACATTTCTTGCTTTAGTCACTTAAATACAACGTTTAATTAAGTATCAATCAAACACTCAAGGAAGACACTAACTAATGGACGGTTTGGAAGCATCATTTTTCATTTAATATAAGTTAAATTCCTGTCTGTAAGTGACGTGAACTGATACAGAGACTGTCAAACAGAACAGTCATGAGACTATTTGACTCACCTTTCTCAACTAAAGATTGTTTCAGACGTTCTATCTCTTTCTGTAGCTGGTCTCTCTCTTTGGTCAGGGTGTTGTATCTGGTCTGTAGCTGGTCTCTCTCTTTGGTCAGGGTGTTGTAACTGGTCTGTAGCTGGTCTCTCTCTTTGATCAGGGTGTTGTAACTGGTCTGTAGCTGGTCTCTCTCTTTGGTCAGGGTGCTGTTGCTAGTCTGTCGCTGGTCTCTCTCTTTGGTCAGGGTGTTGTTGCTAGTCTGTAGTTGGTCTCTCAAGTTGTTGCCGCTGGTCTGTAACTGGTCTCCATCTTTGGTCAGGGTGTTGTAACTGGTCAATTGGTTTCTCTCTGAAATAATGAGATCATTGAACAAGGTAACAGTGGAAAAGTTAATCAGACATTACCAAGGTTGGGGTCAGTTGCATTCAATTCCAGTCAATTCAGGAAATACACTGGAATTCCAATTGATTTCCAATTTTTGGAATTTAAATTTGGCTTACTTTCTGAATGGAATTGACTGAAATGTAAATGTAATTGAACCCTGGTCATTACATCACTGATGATGAAGAATGTTTGAGTGAGAACATATCAAACTCACGGTAGAGTAACAGGCCTATGATCCCAGCCAGTAGAAGAACACACAGCAGCCCCAGACACACTGCAACAGCTCCAGAGTATCTCTTCCACCACTGACAAAACACTGAAGCACAAATGATTACCATAAGAACTTGCTCTTTATCAGCGTTGTAGTTGGTTTCTACATATGTGTCCAGTTTCTCTTTGAAAAACGCATGGAACAGACCACCAGAACTGAGTTCCAGAACCTCTAACAGATGATTGGCTTGAACATAATGCAGAGTCCAGGTACCCAAATGACTGCCGGCACCTATTTCAATCAAAATGAAACGTAATTTGTCATTTGCTTTGTAAACAACAGGTGTATGCTAATAGTAAAATGCTGAATTACGGGTCCTTTTCCAACAATGCCGAGTTGAAGATACAACATTTAAAATAGCGACACAATAAATAAATACACAGTGAAAAAACTAAGAAGAATAACAAGTCAAAATAACATGGCTACAGTGCATTTGGAAAGTTTTCAGACCTCTTGACTTTTTCTACATTTTGTTACGCCTTATTCTAAAATGGATTCAATTGTTTTTTTCCCTCATCCATAAAAATTGTCTTGATCAATCTAGACACAGAGCCTTTTTGGTACAATGTTCACTATTCGAGCAACAGCCCAACTCTTATGGTAGTGAACGGGTCAAGATTTCCTTCCTGACTGGCTGCCTCCGTGTAGCTCGGCCGGGCCCGTCTCTCTCCAGAGGAGAGGCAGCGGCAAATCAGCACTAGAAGCTGCCTGTTCTGTGGCCAGGTTGGTCACTTTGTCTGCACTTGTTCCCTGCGTCCAGCAAAAGTGCTGCTCAGCAGTAGTGGGGGATATACTGTTGAGCCAAATCGCCGGCCCATCTCCCCCCAGACCCCTGCTTGATGGCGCCCTCGTGTTGCAGAGCCTGGCTTTTCCCTCTGCCTGCTCTTATCGACTCAGGCGCCGAAGAGAGTTTCCTGGACTGTGGTGTCGTTACCAGTCGGGCTTGGACACTGTTCCACTCGATTCACCCCTTGATTCCAACGCTCACAACGGACAGCTCCTCGCCCGTCTTTTTATTTTATTTTTTATTTCACCTTATTATTGACATACAGTCAATAATACAGTAGAAAAATAACTCTATATACAATGTGAGCAAATGAGGTGAGATAAGGGAGGTAAAGGCAAAAAAAGGCCATGGTGGCAAAGTAAATACAAAATTGCAAGTAAAACACTGGAATGGTAAATTTGTAGTAGAAGAAAGTGCAAAGTAGAAATAGAGATAATGGGGTGCAAAGGAGCAAAATAAATAAATACAGTAGGGGGAAGTGGTAGTTGTTTGGGCTAAATTATAGATGGGCTACGTACAGGTGCAGTGATCTGTGAGCTGCTCTGACAGCTGGTGCTTAAAGCTAGTGAGGGAGATAAGTGTTTCCAGCTTCAGAGATTGTTGTAGTTCGTTCCAGTCATTGGCAGCAAAGAACTGGAAGGAGAGACGGCCAAAGGAGGAATTGGCTTTGGGGGTGACCAGAGAGATATACCTGCTGGAGTGCGTGCTACAGGTGGGTGCTGCTATGGTGACCAGTGAGCGGAGAGAAGGGGGGACTTTACCTAAGCAGGGTCTTGTAGATGACCTGGAGGAGTGGGCTTGGCGGAGATTATGAAGCGAGGGCCAGCCAACGAGAGCGTACAGGTCGCAGTGGTGGGTAGTATATGGGGCTTTGGTGACAAAACGGATGGCACTGTGATAGACTGCATCCAGTTTGTTGAGTAGGGTATTGGAGGCTATTTTGTAAATGACATCGCCGAAGTCGAGGATCGGTAGGATGGTCAGTTTTACGAGGGTATGTTTGGCAGCATGAGTGAAGGATGCTTTGTTGCGAAATAGGAAGCCAATTCTAGATTTAACTTTGGATTGGAGATGTTTGATGTAAGTCTGGAAGGAGAGTTTACAGTCTAACCAGACACCCAGGTATTTGTAGTTGTCCATATATTCTAAGTCAGAACCGTCCAGAGTAGTGATGCTGGACAGGCGGGCAGGTGCAGGCAGCGATCGGTTGAAAAGCATGCATTTAGTTGTTACTTGTATTTAGGAGCAGTTGGAGGCCACGGAAGGAGAGTTGTATGGCATTGAAGCTCGTCTGGAGGGTTGTTAACGGGATCGATTTGACAACATCCGGTGAAATGGCAGAGCGCCAAATTCAAAAAAAAATATTTAAAATATTTAACTTTCAAGTGCACACACCAAATTAAAGCTGAACTTCTTGTTTTTCTAGCCACCGTGTCAGATTTCAACATGGCTTTACGGCGAAAGCAAACCATGCTATAATCTGAGGACAGCACCCCATCAAACAAACACTGACAATCATATTTCATCCCGCCAGGCGCGACACAAAACTCAGAAATAACATATAATTAATGCCTTGCCTTTATCTCGCCATCACGGTGGACAACTCCATTGTGTCCTCCTCCCAGAGTGCTAAGAGCCTCGGCGTGACCCTGGACAACACCCTGTCGTTCTCCGCTAACATCAAGGCGGTGACCCGATCCTGTAGGTTCATGCTATACAACATTCGCAGAGTACGACCCTGCCTTACACAGGAAGCGGCGCAGGTCCTAATCCAGGCACTTGTCATCTCCCGTCTGGATTACTGCAAATCCCTGTTGGCGGGGCTCCCTGCCTGTGCCATCAAACCCCTACAACTCATCCAGAACGCCGCAGCCCGTCTGGTGTTCAACCTTCTCAAGTTCTCTCACGTCACCTCGCTCCTCCGCACACTCCACTGGCTTCCAGTTGAAGCTCGCATCTGCTACAAGACCATGGTGCTTGCCTACGGAGCTGTGAGGGGAACGACACCTCCGTACCTTCAGGCTCTGATCAGGCCCTACACCCAAACAAGGGCACTGCGTTCATCCACCTCTGGCCTGCTGGCCCCCCTAACGCTGCGGAAGCAGAGTTCCCGCTCAGCCCAGTCAAAACTGTTCGCTGCTCTGGCACCCCAATGGTGGAACAAGCTCCCTCACGACGCCAGGACAGCGGAGTCAATCACCACCTTCCGTAGACACCTGAAAACCCACCTCTTTAAGGAATACCTGGGATAGGATATAGTAATCCTTCTAACCCCCCCGCCCCCCCCCCAAAAAAAACATATAGATGTACTATTGTAAAGTGGTTGTTCCACTGGATATCTTAAGGTGAATGCACCAATTTGTAAGTCGCTCTGGATAAGAGCGTCTGCTAAATGACGTAAATGTAAATGTAAAAATGACGAGCTTCTTCTGTTGGCACTCCAATATGTCCCATAAACATCACAAATGGTCCTTTTGTTTGATTAATTCCTTCGTTATATATCCAAAATGTCCACGTTTGATCCAGGAGAAACACCGGTAACAACTTGCGCAATATGACTACAAAATCTCTCATAAGTTACCTGTAATCTTTGTCCCAGCACTTCAAACAACTTTCCTAATACAACTTTAGGTATTTTTTTACGTAAATAATCGATAAAATTTAAGACGGGATAAACTGCGTTCAATACCGGAGGAAAACAAAGTGGAGAGTGTTTTTCAGGTCACGCGCCTCTATCAAACAGTACACTTCACTCGACCCTCTTTCTGAACAGGGCTACTTCTTCATTACACAAAGGAAAAACATCAACAAATTTTTAAAGACTGTTGACATCCAGTGGAAGCGATAGGAACTGCAAGCAACTGCCTTAAAATTCTAGATTCTCAATGAAAACCCATGCATATATTTATTGGCTTTGGATAGAAAACACCCTAAAGTTTCTAAAACTGTTTGAATGGTGTCTGAGTATAACAGAACTCAAATGGCAGGCCAAAACCTGAGAAGATTCCATACATATGACTATTTTACACCATTTTAAAGACAAGACTCTCCTTTATCTAACCACACTGTCCGATTTCAAAAAGGCTTTACTACAAAAGCAAAACATTAGATTATGTCAGGAGAGTATCCAGCCAGAAATAATCTGATACCCATTTGTCAAGCTAGCATATAATGTCACAAAAACAAAACCACAGCTAAATGCAGCACTAACCTTTGATGATCTTCATCAGATGACAACCCTAGGACATTATGTTATACAATACATGCATGTTTTGTTCAATGAAGTTCATATTTATTTCAAAAACCAGCTTTTTACATTAGCATGTGACGTTCAGAACTAGCATTCCCACCGAACACTTCCGGTGAATTTACTAAATTACTCACGATAAACGTTCACAAAAAACATAACAATTATTTTAAGAATTATAGATACAGAACTCCTTTATGCAATCGCGGTGTCCGATTTTAAAATAGCTTTTCGGTGAAAGCACATTTTGCAATATTCTGGGTAGATAGCTCGCCATCACGGGCTAGCTAATTTGACACCCACCAAGTTTGGTACTCACCAAACTCAGATTTACTATAAGAAAAATTTGATTACCTTTGCTGTTCTTCATCAGAATGCACTCCCAGGACTTCTACTTCAACAACAAATGTTGGTTTGTGTCACGTCCTGACCAGCAGGTGGAGTAGGTGTATAAGTGTTGGTCAGGGCGTGGCAGAAAAGTTGTGTTTTCTTTGTTCTGTCTAGGTTGGGTGTTTCTATGTAGAGGTAATTGGGGTGGACTTCCAATTGAAGGCAGCTGTGTGGTGTTGCCTTTGATTGGAAGTCCTATATTAGTTGGGTGTGTTTGTCTGTGTGTTTGTGGGGAATTGTTGTGAGCACTGCTTTTTTTGGTTTAGCCTGCTACACTGTCGTATCGTGAGTACTGTTCATTGTTTTGTTTATTGTTTTTTCAGTGGATGCTTTACTCCTTTTTTTTTAATTAAAATATGAGCATCCATATTCCCGCTGCGCCTTGGTCCTCCTTTCAACAGCACGATGGATTATGTGACAGTTTGGTTCCAAATAATCCATAGTTATATCCAAATAGCGGCGTTTTGTTCGTGCGTTCAAGACACTATCCGAAGGGTAACGAAGGGTGACGCGCCGGTGCATATCGTGACAAAAAAATTCAAAATATTCCATTACCGTACTTCGAAGCATGTCAAACGCTGTTTAAAATCAATTTTTATGCGATTTTTCTCGTAAAATAGCGATATTATTCCGACCGGGAGACGTCGTTTTCGTTCAAAGACTGAAAATGTAAAATGGACTCTTCACGTGCACGCCCGTCTCATTGTTCTCAGATCGACCACTATCCAAATGCGCTACTGTTTTTCAGCCTGGGACTGCAGAGTCATCATTCAACGTTCTGGTGCCTTCTGAGAGCCTATGGGAGCCTTAGAAAGTGTCAAGTTACAGCAGAGATCCTCTATTTTCGATAGAGATGACAAAGAAAGCCAAGAAATGGTCAGACAGGGTACTTCCTGTACAGAATCTTCTCAGGTTTTGGCCTGCCATATGAGTTCTGTTATACTCACAGACACCATTCAAACAGTTTTAAAACTTTAGGGTGTTTTCTATCCAAATCAAACAATTATATGCATATTCTAGTTTCTGGGCAGGAGTAATAAACAGATTACATCGGGTACGTTTTTTATCCGGCCGTGAAAATACTGCCCCCTATCCATAACAGGTTAAATACATTTTAGAATAATGCTGTAACGTAACAAAATTTGGAAAAAGTCAAGGGGTGTGAATACTTTCTGAATGCACTGTATATACAGGGAGTACCAGGACCAAGCTGATGTGTAGGGGTACGAGGTAATAGAGGTAGCTATGTACAGGGAGTACCAGTACCAAGCAGATGTGAAGGGGTACGAGGTAATAGAGGTAGCTATGTACAGGGAGTACCTACCGATGTGTAGGGGTACGAGGTAATAGTGGTAGCTATGTACAGGGAGTACCAGTACCAAGCAGATGTGTAGGGGTACGAGGTAATAGAGGTAGCTATGTACAGGGAGTACCAGTACCAAGCTGATGTGTAGGGGTACGAGGTAATAGAGGTAGCTATGTACAGGGAGTACCAGTACCAAGCTGATGTGTACAGGTACGAGGTAATAGAGTTAGCTATGTACAGGGAGTACCAGTACCAAGCTGATGTGTAGGGGTACGAGGTAATAGAGGTAGCTATGTACAGGGAGTACCAGTACCAAGCTGATGTGTAGGGGTACGAGGTAATAGAGGTAGCTATGTACAGGGAGTACCAGTACCAAGCTGATGTGTAGGGGTACGAGGTAATAGAGGTAGCTAGTGCCATCAGAAAAGTGCCTTTTTCCACATTTTGTTGTTACTGACTGACTTTTAAATGATGTTTTATCACTGACCTGCACACAATACCCCATAATGTCAAAGAGGAATTATGTTTATATATATATATATATAACATAATATTTATATATAACATAATATTTATATACTGACCTGTTATAACATATAAGGTTTTATATATAAAATGAAAAACTGAAATGTTTTGATTCAATAAGTATTCAACCACTTCAACCTAAATAAGCTCATTTATAATAAGTCATTTGCTTACAAGTCACATAATAAGTTGCAATGAATCACTCTGCTTGCAATTATAGTGTTTAACCCTCTAGAGTCTGAGCCGGGGGAGGGTCTGAGCCAACATATGGAATTGTTTTAAGATACCAAGGATTATTTAGCTATTTGATTTATAATTTTAAGACCCATTAATGTATAAAAACAAATGTGAAAAAATTATTACATGAAGCATTGAATTTGGCATTTACGCTATTAGCCAATGGAAACACATTGAATAACAGGTTCACGACATGGAACAACAGATAGTCCCCAAAAATATCAAAAGGATGTTTGTTCTGAAGTGCCCTAAATCTGAGAGATATTAGAAAGATCAGGAAACATGTAATTTTTTTTACATATATTTATCCCCTTATTTTAGGCACTAAACTATCTCCATATATACTTCCATTCACTTTCTTTTTACTGGTACCTTCAGAGTGGTGTGAGGCTTGTGGACGTCCTAAATGGAGAACCCCATCCCGTTTGTGAGAGTCTCATCTTTCAATAGAGTGGTTATAATAGTTTGTAGGCCAAACCGTTCAGATGCTACGTAAGATTTTGAGAGAAGACCGATTTTCAGGATGTCTCATGGTCTGACAAACATCGCTCTAGCTCTGCCACATTTCACCACAGATACAGAAGGGTGATATCTGAGGATGGATCAACATTGTAGTTACTCCACAATACTAACCTACTTGACAGAGTGAAAAGAAGGAAGCTTGTACAGAATAAAAAATATTCCAAAACATGCATCTTGTTTGCAACAAGGCACTTAAGTAATACTGCAAAGAAATGTGGCAAAGCAATTCACTTTTTGTACTGAATACAGGGGGCAATCCAACACAACACATTACTGAGTACTTCTCTCAATAGTTTCAATCATAGTGGTGGCTGCATCATGTTATCGGTATGCTTGTAATTGTTAAGGAATGGGGAGTTTTTCAGGATAAAATGTTTTATAGAATGGAGCTCAGTACAGGAAAAATCATAGAAGAAAACTTGGTTCAGTCTGCTTTCCACCAGACAACCAACAACACAAGACCAAATCTACACTGGAGTTTGCAGAGTTACAGTTGTGATCTAAATCTGCTTGCAAATCTATGGTAAGACTTCAAAATGGTTGCCAAGCAATGATCAACAACCAATTTGACAGAGCTTGAAGAAATTTGAAAAGAAAAAGCTCTTAGAGATTCAACTTACCCAGAGACTCACAGTTGTAATCGCTGCCAAACGTGATTCTAACATGTATTGACTTGGGTGTGAATATTTATGTAAATGAGAAATGTCTGTATTTATGTTGTGTGTGGTGTCAGTGTCAGTACATGTGAGCCTGTTGTAGAATCCAGTGTGTATGCATATAGTCAGTGTAGGAAATGTAGTGCAAAAAAGTTGTGTGTGTGTGCGGGTGCATGTGTGTGTGTGTGTGCATGTGTGTGTTGGGGTGTAAGTGTGTGTCAGTGTCAAGCACTATACCAGGATAAACTGTTACCTGAATGTTGATCACCAACTCCATCCTTCTTGCAGGGCATGATGGGTCTTTCGTTGTTGTATATTTGATCATTAAAATCCATGGTCTCTATTTCATTTATTTTTTTGCCTCTAAATCCATCGCTGTTTTCATAGATTTCCTCTGACATCTTTACACACGTGTGTTCAAATGCAGTAACTTCTACTGTTGTAACTTCTACTGTTGTAACTTCTACTGCTGTAACTTCTACTGTTGTAAAGTCTGCTGTTATCTCAGTTGTAGGTTTGTGTCTGTTCTCTGCACAGCTGGAGCCTCTGTGTGACTCATTCTAATGTAAGAGACAGTTTTAACTGTCAACCTCATTAAAGGGGAAACTGTCTAACCAATAGTATGCTGTGTCCTGTGTGACATTGACACCAGAGAGAATAGTTATTCAGAGGTGTCTCTATCTCTCTCAGACAGGGTCTGAGGTCTACATTTACTGTCTCCAGATAGCTAGATGTGTCACGTTCTTCAAAATGAGTGGACCAAGGCACAGCGTGTGTTGGGTTCCACATCTTTATTTCAGTGAAACTAGAAACAAAACTTACAAAGAACGTGAAGTCGTAGTGTCACAAGCACATACAAAAACAAACAATATCCCACAAACACAGGTGGGAAAACTGCTACCTAAATATGATCCCCAATTAGAGGCAACGATTACCAGCTGCCTCTAACTGGGAACAATACAAAAACACCAACATAGAAAATATAGACTAAAACACCCCCTAGTCACACCCTGACCTACTACACCATAGAGAACCAAGGGCTCTATATGGTCAGGGCGTGACAGTACCCCCCCAAAGGTGCGGACTCCGGCCACAAAACCTGAAACCAAATGGGGAGGGAAAGGGGTGATTAGTGTCGGTGGCGGCTCCGGTGCAGGTCGTAGCCCCCGCTCAGACCGTGGATCCGGCCATCGCGCCGGGCTGAACGCCGTGCCTGGACTGGGCACCGGCGCAAAGGATGGCTCTGGCCATGGAGCTGGGTTGGACGCCGTGCCTGGACTGGGCACCGGCGCAGAGGAAGGCTCCGGCTTTGGAGCGGGACTGGACGCCGTGCCTGGACTGGGCACCGGTGTAGAGGAAGGCTCCTGCCATGGAGCGGGACCGGGCGCCGTGCCTGGACTGGGCACCGGCGCAGAAGAAGCCTCCGGCCTGTTGACTGTCACTGGAGGTTCCGGAACGTTGACCGTCGCTGGAGGTTCCGGACTGTTGACCGTCTCTGGAGGTTCCGGACCGTTGACCGTCGCTGTCACGCCCTGACCTACTACACCATAGAGAACCAAGGGCTGTCTATGGTCATGGCGTGACAAGATGCAAGACGGTGTATTGCAAAAATGACTGAGCATGTGCACACGTGCGCTTCACACTGCTACAACATGATAGCTGCAGGACATAAACAGCAGAGAAGTTAGGTCTAACTCTTCATACTGCTACAACGTGATAGCTGCAGGACATAAACAGCAGAGAAGTTAGGTCTAACTCTTCATACTGCTACAATGTGATAGCTGCAGGACATAAACAGCAGAGAAGTCTAGTCTAACTCTTCATACTGCTACAACATGATAGCTGTAGGACATAAACAGCAGAGAAGTCTAAAGTTTCATACTCTTAGTAGTTTAAGACATTTCAGCTTGCACACCATCGATGGCCATGTATAGTTATTTTAATCTCTACTGTCTCAGTGAGGAGAGTTATTCAGAGATATGTATTAGAATGTATGTCTGCATCTATCTCAGAGGTTTTTCAATGGCGATATCATTCACACCATTTGAAACTTTGGCGGTTCACTTCCTGTTAAACTGTAAGCAGAGGTTTAAACTGACACTCTGATATGATGTTGACACCAGCAGCAAGATGAACAGTAGATAGCTCAATGCAAGACGGCGCACTCACAATATTAACTACTGTCTCCTGAGTGACATGGACACCAGAGATAATATTTAATCAGAGATGTCTCTGTCTTTTTTCAGAGAGGGCCTAAGGTCTACAATTACTCTCACTTCTCATATCCTCTTCCTCATCCTCTATCGACATCAGAACAAGTGGAGAGACACTAACTGCATTGCACACTACTCTACCAACTTCCTGTTTATCAGAGGAAAGTATGGTGTCACTAAGAACAGAAGTGTGAATGAGTGTAACAACAGCTATGTGTGAGAGTCAGCGTGTCACGTGCTACTTACTGGGAAAAAGGAAAACGACTTACTGTAACTTGCATGTTGATCATTTGCATGAGACCTGGCTCGGATTAGAGTACTACACTTCTCAAGGGCTGTGTCTGAGGAGTCCTGTGTGTAATTCCTCCCTTCATTCACCAGGAATAAGGGGTGTGTCTGAGGAGTCCTGTGTGTAATTCCTACCTTCCTTCACCAGTAATAAGGGGTGTGTCTGAGGAGTCCTGTGGGTAATTCCTCCCTTCCTTCACCAGTAATAAGGGGTGTGTCTGAGGAGTCCTGTGTGTAATTCCTCCCTTCCTTCACCAGTAATAAGGGGTGTGTCTGGGGAGTCCTGTGTGTAATTCCTCCCTTCCTTCACCAGTAATAAGGGGTGTGTCTGAGGAGTCCTGTGTGTAATTCCTCCCTTCCTTCACCAGTAATAAGGGGTGTGTCTGAGGAGTCCTGTGTGTAATTCCTCCCTTCATTCACCAGTAATAAGGGCTGTGTCTGAGGAGTCCTGTGTGTAATTCCTCCCTTCATTCACCAGTAATAAGGGCTGTGTCTGAGGAGTCCTGTGTGTAATTCCTCCCTTCCTTCACCAGTAATAAGGGGTGTGTCTGAGAAGTCCTGTGTATAATTCCTACCTTCCTTCACCAGTAATAAGGGGTGTGTCTGGGGAGTCCTGTGTGTAATTCCTCCCTTCCTTCACCAGTAATAAGGGGTGTGTCTGAGGAGTCCTGTGTGTAATTCCTCCCTTCATTAACCAGTAATAAGGGGAGTGTCTGAGGAGTCCTGTGTGTAATTCCTTCCTTCCTTCACCAGTAATAAGGGGCGTGTCTGAGGAGTCCTGTGTGTAATTCCTCCCTTCCTTCACCAGTAATAAGGGGTGTGTCTGGGGAGTCCTGTGTGTAATATCCTACCTTCCTTCACCAGTAATAAGGGGTGTGTCTGGGGGAGTCCTGTGGGTAATTCCTCCCTTCCTTCACCAGGAATAAGGGGTGTGTCTGAGGAGTCCTGTGTGTAATTCCTCCCTTCATTCACCAGTAATAAGGGGTGTGTCTGAGGAGTCCTGTGACATTGGAGTGAATTCCCTGTGTGCCCCGCCCATCTGACTCCCATTGACCCCAACACCTCTGGATGTTTCACATTACCATTTGTATCACTTTATATTGACCTCAGGACGCCGGTTCACCTCCTCAGGACGCCGGTTCACCTCCTCGGACTCCGGTTCACCTCCTCAGGATGCCGGTTCACCACCTCAGGACTCCGGTTCACCTCCTCAGGACGCCGGTTCACCACCTCAGGACTCCGGTTCACCTCCTCAGGATGCCGGTTCACCGGTTCACCACCTCAGGACGCCGGTTCACCACCTCAGGACGCCCGGTTCACCACCTCAGGACTCCGGTTCACCTCCTCAGGACGCCGGTTCACCGGTTCACCACCTCAGGACGCCGGTTCACCACCTCAGGACACCACCTCAGGACTCCGGTTCCCCACCTCAGGACTCCGGTTCACCTCCTCAGGACTCCGGTTCACCTCCTCAGGACTCCGGTTCACCTCCTCAGCACTCCGGTTCACCATCACACATTGAATTCAGAAAGTATTTAGACCCTTGACTTTTTCCACATTTTGTTACATTACAACGGCAGTGTAGCCTAGTGGTTAGAGCGTTGGGCTAGTAACCGAAAGTTTGCAAGTTCAAATCCCTGAGCTGACAAGGAACAATCTGTTGTTCTGCCCCTGAACAATCCAGTTAACCCACTGTTCCTAGCCTGTCATTGAAAATAAGAATTTGTTCTTAACTAATTTGCCTAGATAAATAAAGGTAAAATAAAAACCTTATTCCTCTCCATCTCTCTCTCTCAATTAAATGACATTCAAAGGATTTATTGGCATGGGAAACACGTTTACAATGCCAAAGCAAGAGGAATGTGAAATGAACAACAGACAACATTAGTAAACATTACACTCACAAAAGTTATAAAAGAATATAGGCGTTTCAAAAGTTATATTATTGACTATGTACTGTGTTGTAACAATGTGCAAATAGTTGAAGTATGAAAGGAAACAGATAAAAATAGGTTGCGATGGTGTTTGTGTTCCACTGGTTGTCCCGTTCTGGGTCACAATTCTTGCAGTTGTGGTGACACACACCTAATAGATATGGGAGTTTCTCTCTCTCTGTGTGTGTGTGTGTGTGTGTGAAAACGAGAAAGAGGTAGTGAGAGGTTGAAAATGTGTGTGTTCTTAGTTACCATCCATGTCTCGGTCATATCCCTTTGACTAGCTGTTATCAGTCATATCCCCAGACTAGCTGTTATCAGTCATATCCCCAGACTAGCTGTTATCAGTCATATCACCAGACTAGCTGTTATCAGTCATATCCCCAGACTAGCTGTTATCAGTCATATCCCCAGACTAGCTGTTATCAGTCGTATCCCCAGACTAGCTGTTATCAGTCGTATCCCCAGACTAGCTGTTATCAGTCATATCCCCAGACTAGCTGTTATCAGTCATATCCCCAGACTAGCTGTTATCAGTCATATCCCCAGACTAGCTGTTATCACCTGTTGTATTCGGCACTTGTGACAAATAACATTTGATTATTCCCCACCACCTGGGACCTGTAACACATGCGTAATACAATAATAGGAGAAAGCATTGTCACTTTAATACCACTCACCTTGAATTAAGAATCATGAAAGTCAGTGAAGAGGACCATGCTTAGAAGACAGAACAAAGAATAAACATGGGTAATGTAGTTGACAAAACCCCAGTGAAAAGAAACAACAGCAAAGTAGGTGTTATAAAACAGCATTTTATTACTGCTCCCTCACACCCACAGTGACTTATAACACTTTACTTTAAGACATGGAGTAGCAAAGGGTTGTTATCATCATTCATTTGTAAGCGTGGTTTTTATTCAAGCAAAAGATTAAAAAGTAAAAGCCACACACACTTCACTTTCTCCAAAGATACATTTAATCTGGAACGTTATATTCCTTTACTACAAAAACATACACAACCTTAATAAAATAATAGTAATAATATAATGTAAAACATACACAACCTTAAAATAATAGTAATAATAAATGTAAAAAATACACAACCTTAATAAAATAATAGTAATAAAATAATGTAAAACATACACAACCACTATGTAGATGGTTTGTTTGTCAATCCACATCAGTACAAGTTATTCTCTCTGCACTCCGGAACTGCACATCCCACACCAGACAAGAGTTATGATACAATCCAGATATTAACCTACAGTAACATGGGAGAGTAACCTACAGTAGCATGGGAGAGTAACCTACAGTAGCATGGGAGAGTAACCTACAGTAGCATGGGAGAGTAACCTACTGTAGCATGGGAGAGTAACCTACTGTAGCACGGAGAGTAACCTACAGTAGCACTGGGAGAGTAACTCAGTAGACGGGAGAGTAACCTACGGTAGCACGGGAGAGTAACCTACAGTAGCATGGGAGAGTAACCTACAGTAGCATATGAGAGTAACCTACAGCAGAATGGGGAGAGTAACCTACAGTAGCACAGGAGAGTAACCTACAGTAGCACGGAGAGTAACCTACAGTATGCATGGGAGAATAACCTACAGTAGCACGGGAGAGTAACCTGCAGTTGCATGGGAGAGTAACCTACAGTAGCACTGGAGGTAACCTTCAGTAGCACTGGAGAGTAACCTACAGTAGCACGGGAGGTAACCTACAGTAGCATGGGAGAGTAACCCTAAAGTAGCAGGAGAGTAACTTAGAGTAGCATGGGAGAGTAACCTACAGTAGCTTGGGATAGTAACCTACAGTAGCACGGGAGAGTAACCTACAGTAGCTTGGTAGAGTAACCTACGTAGCTGAACAGTCAACTCAGCCATATAGAGAATAACCTACAGTATCTGATCAGTCAACTCAGCCACATGGGGAGAATAACTACAGTAGATGAACAGTCAACTCAGCCATATGGGACGAATAACCTCACAGTAGCATGTAGCTGAACCAGTCACCTCAGCCATATGGGAGAAAAACCTACAGTAGCATGTAGCTGAAGAATCAACTCCCAACCATATGGAGAATAACCTACAGAAGCTGAACAGTCAACTCAGCCATATGGGAGATTAACCTACAGTAGCATGTAGCTGAACAGTCAACTCAGCCACATGGGAGAATAACCTACAGTAGATGAACAGTCAACTCAGCCATATGGGAGAATAACCTACAGTAGCATGTACCTGGAGAATCAACTCAGCCATATGGGAGAGTAACATACACTAGCATGTAGCTGAACAGTCACCTCAGCCATATGGGAGAAAAACCTACAGTAGCATGTAGCTGAAGAATCAACTCAACCATATGGAGAATAACCTGCAGAAGCTGAACAGTCACTCAGCCATATGGGAGATTAACCTACAGTAGCATGTAGCTGAACAGTCAACTCAGCCATATGGGAGAATAACCTACAGTAGCTGAACAGTCAACTCAGAAATATGGGAGAATAACCTACAGTAGCTGAACAGTCAACTCAGCCATATGGGGTAACCTGCAGTAGCATGTAGCTGAACAGTCAGCTCAGCCATATGGAACAATAACCTACAGTATCATGTTGCTGAACTCAGCATCTTCCCCTACTCCCCTCAAACCTTCCCCATCATCCTCCCCACCAAACACCCTTAGCGTCCACCCCTACTCCTCCACAGTCTTACCCCGGCCTCCATCCAATTCAACAACCCCAGCATCCACCCCTCCATCCCATCAGCACCCCTGGTGTGATCCCTCCTTCCTCAACCTTCACATAACCTTGGCCTCCACCCAGCCTTCCCCAGCCATCATCATGACTCAACCCCACTGGATCTCAACCCAGCCACCCTAGCCCAGAGATAGGCAACCCTGGTCCTGGAGTGAGACAGGCACTTCATGTTTTTGGATTCCAAGTTGGTCAGGTTTGCTGCCCTGGCCCTATATAGCCCTTATCCACCCACCCACCCAACCCTCCCCAACCCCAGCCCTCCCCAAGCTCTTCCCCAACCCCAGCCCTCCCCAAGCTCTTCCCAACCCTCCCCAACCCCAGCCCTCCCCAAGCTCTTCCCAACCCCAGCCCTCCCCAAGCTCTTCCCAACACAAGCCCTCCCCAAGCTCTTCCCAACCCCAGCCCTCCCCAAGCTCTTCCCAACCCCAGCCCTCCCCTAGCTCTTCCCAACCCCAGCCCCTCCCCAAGCTCTTCCCAACCCCAGCCCTCCCCAAAGCTCTTCCCAACCCAGCCCTCCCCAAGCTCTTCCCAACCCCAGTCCCTCCAAGCTCTTCAAACCCCAGCCCTCCCCAAGCTCTTCCCAACACAAGCCCTTCACAAGCTCTTCCCAACACAAGCCCTCCACAAGTTCTCCCAAACCCCAGATTCTCCCAACCACATTTACATTTACATTTACATTTAAGTCATTTAGCAGATGCTCTTATCCAGAGCGACTTACAAGTTGGTGCATTCACCTTGTGATATCCAGTGGAACAACCGCTTTACAATAGTGCATCTAAATCTTTTAGGGGGGTGAGAAGAATTACTTATCCTATCCTAGGTATTCCTTAAAGAGGTGGGGTTTCAGGTGTCTCGGGAGGTGGTGATTGACTCCGCTATCCGGCGTCGTGAGCTCTTCCTAACCCCAACCCACCCCAACTCCAGCCCTCCCCAAGCTCTTCCCAACCCTCCCCAACCCCAGCCCCCCAAGCTCTCAACCCTCTCCAACCCCAGCCCCCAAGCTCTTCCCAACCCTCTCAACCCCAGCCCCCCAAGCTTTTCCCAACCCTCCCCAACCCCAGCCCCAAGCTCTTCCCAACCCTCCCCAACCCCAGCCCCCAAGCTCTTCCCAACCTCAACCTGTTATTGATAGACTTAACACACCTGCCTTTCACAGATCCAACCATTTTTGTGGTTACAGTGGCACATCATTCCAAGCCGTACTGGGTCCTTTAGAGTGTTGTCAACCAAAGCGCAGTCTTCACCTTACAAATCATTTGGCTCCCTTTGTTCCAGTAACTTGTGGTCAGTGGTGTGCCATCCACCCATCTCCAGGTTCCCTCAACTTCTTGTCAGTCAGACCAAACCAGTCTTTTTGTTGAATGTTTTGATTAAAGCCTGTTCTCTCTGCTGTCGATGATCACCAGGGTTGCTCCCTCTCGCCTGACAGTCCTTTCTGCTCTCATCCCACGTTTTCTCATCAGGGGAGATGTAGTAACAACTGCAGCCAGACTTCTTCCAGACTTGGTGGGACATATTCTATTTATTAATAATGGCCAGTAGCTGGTCTCTCTCTTCAGTCTGGTTGTTGTAGCTGGTCTGTAGCTGGTCTCTCTCTTTAGTCAGGTAACTATAACTGCTCTGTAGCTGGTCTCTCTTTTGCTGTCAGTGTGTTATAACTGGTCTGTAGCTGGTCTCTCTTTGCTGTCAGGGTGTTGTAGCTGATCTGTAGCTGGTCTCTCTTTGGTCAAGGGTTTGAACTCGCCTGTAGCTGGTTCCCTCTCTCTGCAGTCAGGGTGTTGTAACTGTTCAATAGGTTTCTCTCTGTGAAATAATACGATCAACAACCAAGTTAATCAGTCATTACCAGGGTTGGGGTCAATTCCATTTAAATTCCAGTCAATTCAGGAAGAACACTGGAATTCCAATTCCATTATCTTCAATGCTTTTCAATGAGGAACATTGGGAATTTGGTTTACATTCTGAATTGACTGGAATTGAAATGGAATTGAACCTGGTTGTTACACCACTGATGAAGAATGTTTGAGTGAGAAACATATCAAACTCAGCGGTAGAGTAAGAGGCCTATGATCCCAGCCAGTAGAGGAACACACAGCAGCCCCAGACACTGCAGCAGCTAGGAAACGTCTCTTCCACACTGAAGCACAAATTATTATTATAAGAACTTTATCATGTATATGCGTTTATTTGTTAGAGTTGCTCTTTCAAGCACTGAGGAAAATACACAAGCTTGACTTGGTCCACAACACAACAACTGAGTTCCGGCACCTCAAATGTTCTGCTGGCTTGAGTTGCCCCTGCTGAAAAAAACAGCATAGACCAGCATAGGCTGGTGAACAGACTTCATTGTGTTTTTTCAGGTGAACAGCCTTCGTTGTATTTTTTCAGGTGAACAGCCTTCGTTGTATTTTTTCAGGTGAACAGCCTTCGTTGTATTTTTTCAGGTAACCAGCCTTCGTTGTATTTTTTCAGGTAACCAGCCTTCGTTGTGTGATGTTAATGGGATCAGTGTCCCTTCCATGGGATGGTGGAGCTAATGTAGGCTAATGAGATTAGCATGAGGTTGCAAGTAACAAGAATATTTCCAAGGACATAGACATATCTGATATTAGAAGAAAGCTTAAATTCTTGTTAACTACACTGTCCAATTTACAGGAGCTATTGCAATGAAAGAATGCCATGCTATTTTTTGAGGAGAGTGCACAATTTTGAAGATGAAAAGTTATTAATAAACAAATTAGGCACATTTGGGCAGTCTTGCATCAAAATGTTGAACAGAAGTGCAATGGTTCATTGGATCAGTCTAAAACTTTGCACATACACTGGTGCCACCTAGTGGGCAATATATAAATTGCACCTGGGCTAGAATAATACATTATGACCTTTCTCTTGCATTTCAAAGATGATGGTACGAAAAAATACAAGAGAGCAGTTGGTTTTTTCTTTGTATTATCTTTTACCAGATCTAATGTGTTATATTCTACTACATTCCTTTCACATTTCTATAAACTTCAAAGTGTTTCCTTTCAAATGGTACCAAGAATATGCATATCCTTGCTTCAGGTCCTGAGCTACAGGCAGTTAGATTTGGGTATGTCATTTTAGGTGAAAATTGATTAACCTCTCTGGGCTAGGCGGGACGAATTCGTCCCACCTACGCAACAGCCAGTGGAATCCTGTGGCGCCATTTTCAAATACCTTAGAAATGCTATTACTTCAATTTGTCAAACATATGACTATTTTACAGCATTTTAAAGACAAGACTCTCGTTAATCTAACACACTGTCCGGGATTTAAAAAGGCTTTACACGAAAGCAAAACATTAGATTATGTCAGCAGAGTACCCAGCCAGAAATAATCAGACACCCATTTTTCAAGCTAGCATATAATGTCACAAAAACCCAGAAGACAGCTAAATGCAGCACTAACCTTTGATGATCTTCATCAGATGACACACCTAGGACATTATGTTATACAATACATGCATGTTTTGTTCAATCAAGTTCATATTTATATCAAAAAAACAGCTTTTACATTAGCATGTGACGTTCAGAACTAGCATACCCCCGCAAACTTCCGGGGAATTTACTAACAATTTACTAAATTACTCAAGATAACGTTCACAAAAAACATAACAATTATTTTAACCTGTTATGGCTAGGGGGCAGTATTTTCACGGCTGGAGAAAAAACAGAACCGATTTAATCTGGTTACTACTCCTGCCCAGTAACTAGAATATGCATATAATTATTGGCTTTGGCTAGAGAACACTCCAAAGTTTCTAAAACTGTTTGAATGGTGTCTGTGAGTATAACAGAACTCAAATGGCAGGTCAAAACCTGAGAGATTCCTTTACAGGAAGTGGCCTGTCTGACCATTTATTGTCTTTCTTTGACATCTCATTCAATTACAAAGGATCTCTGCGGTAACGTGACACTTCCCACGGCTCCAATAGGCTCTCAGAGCCCGGGAAAAACCTGAATGTCGTCATTCCAGCCCCAGGCTGAAACACATTATCGCTCTTTCTCAAGTGGCGATCAAGGTACTGTGGCCTTAGGCGCGTGCACTGGCCGCCCCGTCTTTGTGTTTTTCCTCTGTTTGCGAAAAAGGAGATTCCCGGTCGGAATATTAGCGCTTTTTACGAGAAAAATTGCATAAAATTGATTTTTTAAACAGCGGTTGACATGCTTCAAGTACGGTAATGGAATATTTAGAAATGTTTTATCACGAATTGTGCCATGCTCATAACCCGGATTTACCATTTCGGATAGTGTCTGGAATGCACGAACAAAAACGCCGCTATTTGGATATAACGATGGATTATTTTGGACCAAACCAACATTTGTTATTGAAGTAGCAGTCCTGGGGTGCATTCTGACGAAGACAACAAAGGTAATCAAACTTTTGTAATAGTAAATCTGACTTTGGTCAGGGCTAAACTTGGTCGGGTGTCTAAATGGCTAGCCGTGATGGCTGGGCTATCTACTGAGAATATTGCAAAAATGTGCTTTCACCGAAAAGCTATTTTAAAATCGGACACCTCGATTGCACAAAGGAGTTCTGTATCTATAATTCTTAAAAGGGGCTAATCTGAAAGCTATTGGCCGATAGCTTGTTGGCCTTGTTGGGTCCTTCCCTGTCTTCCTGATTGGTTCCACATTGCATTCATTGCATTCATCATTCCACATTGTATTCATCATTTACATCATCCCTCCTATCCAGTACTCTAAGATGCTCCTCTCTAGTTCTCTCTCCCCCCTCTGCCCCTCCTCTGACACATTTTCCAAGCTATGCACTTGGACAAATGCTTTGGCCATCATCATCTGGTGTCCCCCAGGGCTCTGTTCTAGGCCCTCTCCTATTCTCGCTTATACACCAAGTCACTTGGCTCTGTCATATCCTCACATGGTCTCTCCTATCATTGCTATGCAGACGACACACAATTAATCTTCTCCTTTCCCGCTTCTGATAACCAGGCGGCGAATCGCATCTCTGCATGTCTGTCAGACATATCAGTGTGGATGACGGATCACCACCTCAAGCTGAACCTCGGCAAGACGGAGCTGCTCTTCCTCCCGGGAAGGACTGCCCGTTCCATGATCTCGCCATCACGGTTGACAACTCCCTTGTGTCCTCCTCCCAGAGTGCTAAGAACCTTGGCGTGATCCTGGACAACACCCTGTCGTTCTCCACTAACATCAAGGCGGTGACCCGATCCTGTAGGTTCATGCTCTACAACATTCGCAGAGTACCTGCCTCACACAGGAAGCGGCGAGGACCTAATCCAGGCACTTGTCATCTCCCCGTCTGGATTACTGCAACTCGCTGTTGGCTGGTCACTGCCTGTGCCATTAAACCCCTACAACTCATCCAGAACGCCGCAGCCCGTCTGGTGTTCAACCTTCCCAGGTTCTCTCACGTCACCCCACTCCTCCGCTCTCTCCACTGGCTTCCAGTTGAAGTCGATCCGCTACAAGACCATGGTGATTGCCTACGGAGCTGTGAAGGGAATGGCACCTCCATACCTTCAGGCTCCTAATCAGGCCCTACACCCAAACAAGGGCACTGCGTTCATCCACCTCTGGCCTGCTGGCCCCCCTACCTCTGAGGAAGCACAAACCCGCTCAGCCCAGTCAAAACTGTTCGCTGCTCTGGCACCCCAATGGTGGAACAAGCTCCCTCACAACGCCAGGACAGTGGAGTCAATCACCACCTTCCGGAGACACCTGAAACCCCACCTCTTTAAGGAAAACCTAGGATAGGATAAAGTAATCCTTCTAACCCCCCCTTAAAAGATTTAGATGCACTATTGTAAAGTGGTGGTTCCACTGGATATCATAAGGTGAATGCACCAATTTGTTAGTCGGTCTGGATAAGAGCGTCTGCTAAATGACTTAAATGTAAATGTAAATGTAAATCTCTGCCTTCTCCTCATCTGTTACTGCCACATCCTACCACCTCGTTAACACTGGATAATCCTCCTTCTGACCCCACCCATCCTCTTAATCATCCCCACACTTCTCCCACAGTGTGTCGTCCTTCCAATGGTGTCACAGAACGGACGCCAACACAGCTCCCCTTCAAACCCCTCCTCCCTTTCTCTCCTCGGGAATAGTTGTTACAATAGAATGAGGAAGTGAGGTCACGATCACCAGTGTAAAGGCCACCAACCGACAGATCTACTGGCTCCACCTACCTACCAATACCTTTCAGGGGCCTTTCAACTAATCCAATCTGTTAGTAGGACTTATTGCACCCGTTAGTGGAATGTTTTTTTTTCTTCATTTTAGATGGTTTAGGTCAGGGATCATCAACTAGATTCAGCCTCTGGCTGATTTGTTCTCGAGTGGATGGTCGGGGGGTTGGAACATAATACGAAATCATTTGGAGACTGCAAATTGACCACAAGAAGCCCAAACATATATAATACTTCACTAAAACATAATCAATTCAAAATTTGCTTATTTTTATATTTGATCGCGTGTCTCTCTATTATGCGTGGAAATACTTGGCAACAGATTTCCAGAATTAAAATCACTTGGAGCTGATTTCCTGAAAATGAGAATGCTCAGAAAACTTGAGCGGCCAAATTAAACCACATGCGGTCCAAATTCGGCCCTTGGGCCAACATTTGGGGAAGCCTGGTTAAGACAGTCTCATTCATTCATCATTTCTAGCCCTGGCAGTCATTCTGAAAATAGATTTTAGAATCCACTCTGGCTGGATTCAATAGGGAATTATACGTCACTTTGCAAGCCAAGCATACCGTGTCCAAAACACAGCAGAGACTGGTCACCAGCGAAAAACACAATGAAGCCTGGTCGGCCATCATAACACGCTAGACCAGTATCGGACCAGCACTGACCAGCATGCATCAGCTTGAAATTGATGCTGGTCTATGTTGTTTTTTCAGCACTCTTATAGAATATATATTGGCCTTAACATATGGTGGAGTTCAAGGTAGCAGGTAGCCTAGTGGTTAGAGTTTTGGACTAGTAACCTAAAGGTTGCAAGATCAAATCCCTGAGCTGACAAGATAAAAATCTGTTAAATACATTTTTTTAAATGAGCACCGGCTGTTACCTGAATGTTGATCACTAACTCAATCCTTCTTGCAGGGCATGATGGATCTTGGGTTTGCATATATACAATCATCGATATCCATGGTATTTATTGAATTAGGTTCTTCGTCTTCAAATTGTAACTTCTAGTCTTGTAACTTCTACTCTTGTAATTTCCAATACTGTAACTTCTACTGTTGTAACTTCTACTGTTGTAACTTCTACTGCTGTAACTTCTACTGCTGTAACTTCTACTGCTGTAACTTCTACTGTTGTAACTTCTACTGTTGTAACTTCTACTGCTGTAACTTCTACTGCTGTAACTTCTACTGCTGTAACTTCTACTGTTGTAACTTCTACTGTTGTAACTTCTACTACTGTAACTTCTACTGCTGTAACTTCTACTGTTGTAACTTCTACTGTTGTAACTTCTACTGCTGTAACTTCTACTGTTGTAACTTCTACTGTTGTAATGTCTGCTGTTATCTCAGTTGTAGGTTTGTGTCTGTTCTCTGCACAGCTGGAGCCTCTGTGTGACTCAGTCTAATGTAAGAGACAGTTTTAACTGTCAACCTCATTAAAGGGGAAACTGTCTAACCAATAGTATGACACATACCACCACCATATGACTCCAGACTTATTTTCTGAAAACCATGTTTGTTTACCACAGTGAAGATTAGTTTATATATTTAGTTTATATTAGTTTAGTTTACCACAGTGTAGATTAGTTTGTATATTTAGTTTATATTAGTTTAGTTTACCACAGTGTAGATTAGTTTGTATATTTAGTTTATATTAGTTTAGTTTACCACAGTGTAGATTCGTTTGGTATATTTAGTTTATATTAGTTTAGTTTACCACAGTGTAGATTAGTTTATATATTTAGTTTATATTAGTTTAGTTTACCACAGTGTAGATTAGTTTGTATATTTCGTTTATATTAGTTTAGTTTACCACAGTGTAGATTAGTTTGTATATTTAGTTTATATTAGTTTACCACAGTGTAGATTCATTTGTATATTTACTCTTTATTAGTTTAGTTTACCACAGTGAAGATTAGTTTGTATATTTAGTTTATATTAGTTTAGTTTACCACAGTGTAGATTAGTTTATATATTTAGTTTATATTACTTTAGTTTACCACAGTGAAGATTAGTTTGTATATTTCGTTTATATTAGTTTAGTTTACCACAGTGTGAATTAGTTTATATATTTCGTTTCTATTAGTTTAGTTTACCACAATGTATATACATTTTGATGTATATACATGTGATTAAAGCATTGAATATATTTACATGGAGTAAAATGGGACCCTGTGAGTTCACACACACATCACAGAGCATGACTGTAGTTCTGAGAGGTTACGTATCACTACACAGTGGATTCTACTAATCACAGCTTGATGATGAAGAGTTAATTATTATCTTTGTAGTGTTGTGGCAAGAACTAAAACGTGCCCACCTTGGGGTTCCCAGGACTGAGTTTGGGAAATGCTGCATTAAGTCTTGCACTCTGTGGTCGGCCATCAATGACCATGTAGAGTTTTATACACTATGCTGTGTCCTGTGTGACATTGACCCCAGAGAGAATAGTTATTCAGAGATGTCTTTATCTTTCTCAGAGAGGGCCTGTTGTCTACATTTACTGTCTCCTGTGTGACATGGACACTAGAGATAATAGTTATTCAGAGATGTTTATTCACACTACTTCTTTCTACTTCTGTGGAAGGGAGGAGGGGGGAGGCCTAAATGTGTAAGGTTCACAGAAATATTTTCTCTCCATCTCTCTCCTTCTGTACCTCCCTCTCTGTCTGTCTGTCTGTCTGTCTGTCTGTCTGTCTGTCTGTCTGTCTGTCTGTCTGTCTGTCTGTCTGTCTGTCTGTCTGTCTGTCTGTCTGTCTGTCTGTCTGTCTGTCTGTCTGTCTGTCTGTCTGTCTGTCTGTCTGTCTGTCTGTCTGTCTGTCTGTCTGTCTGTCTGTCTGTCTGTCTGTCTGTGATGAACTGCAGATAGCTATATGCAAGACGGAGCACTCACAAAGAATAACTGCTGTCTCTTGTTAAACATTGACACCAGAGAGAATAGATATTCGGAGATGTCTCTATCTTTCTCAGAGAAGGCCTGAGGTCTATATTTACTGTATCCTGTGTGACATGGACAACAGAGATAATAGTTATTCAGAGATGTCTCTATGTTCCTCAGAGAGGGCCTGAGGTCTATATTTACTGTATCCTGTGTGACATGGACACCAGAGATAATAGTTATTCAGAGATGTCTCTATCTTTCTCAGAGAGGGCCTGAGGTCTATATTTACTGTATCCTGTGTGACATGGACAACAGAGATAATAGTTATTCAGAGATGTCTCTATGTTCCTCAGAGAAGGCCTGAGGTCTATATTTGCTGTATCCTGTTTGACATGGACAACAGAGATAATAGTTATTCAGAGATGTCTCTATGTTCCTCAGAGAGGGCCTGAGGTCTATATTTACTGTATCCTGTGTGACATGGACAACAGAGATAATAGTTATTCAGAGATGTCTCTATGTTCCTCAGAGAAGGCCTGAGGTCTATATTTACTGTATCCTGTGTGACATGGACAACAGAGATAATAGTTATTCAGAGATGTCTCTATGTTCCTCAGAGAAGGCCTGAGGTCTATATTTACTGTATCCTGTGTGACATGGACACCAGAGATAATAGTTATTCAGAGATGTCTCTATGTTCCTCAGAGAGGGCCTGAGGTCTATATTTACTGTATCCTGTGTGACATGGACACCAGAGAGAATAGTTATTCAGAGATGTCTCTATCTTTCTCAGAGAAGGCCTGAGGTCTATATTTACTGTCTCCTGTGTGACATGGACACCAGAGATAATAGTTATTCAGAGATGTCTCTATGTTCCTCAGAGAAGGCCTGAGGTCTATATTTACTGTATCCTGTGTGACATGGACACCAGAGATAATAGTTAGTCAGAGATGTCTCTATGTTCCTCAGAGAGGGCCTGAGGTCTATATTTACTGTATCCTGTGTGACATGGACACCAGAGATAATAGTTATTCAGAGATGTCTCTATGTTCCTCAGAGAGGGCCGGAGGTCTATATTTACTGTATCCTGTGTGACATGGACACCAGAGATAATAGTTATTCAGAGATGTCTCTATGTTTCTCAGAGAAGGCCTGAGGTCTATATTTACTGTATCCTGTGTGACATTGACCCCAGAGATAATAGTTATTCAGAGATGTCTCTATGTTCCTCAGAGAAGGCCTGAGGTCTATATTTACTGTATGCACTGTACCAAGCTGATGTTTTATTTTTAATGTATTTTTATTTAACGAGGCAAGTCAGTTAAGAACAAATTCTTATTTTCAATGACAGCCTAGGAACAGTGGGTTAACTGCCTTGTTCAGGGACAGAACAACAGATTTTTACTTTGTCAGCTCGGGGATTCAATCTTGCAACCTTCCAATTACTAGTCCAACACTCTAACCACTAGGCTACCTGCCGCCCCAATGTGAAGGGGTACGAGGTAATAGAGGTAGCTATGTACAGGGAGTACCAGTACCAAGCTGATGTGAAGGGGTACGAGGTAATAGAGGTAGCTATGTACAGGGAGTACCAGGACCAAGCTGATGTGAAGGGGGTACGAGGTAATAGAGGTAGCTATGTACAGGGAGTACCAGTACCAAGCTGATGTGTAGGGGTACGAGGTAATAGAGGTAGCTATGTACAGGGAGTACCAGTACCAAGCTGATGTGTAGGGGTACGAGGTAATAGAGGTAGCTATGTACAGGGAGTACCAGTACCAAGCTGATGTGTAGGGGTACGAGGTAATAGAGGTAGCTATGTACAGGGAGTACCAGGACCAAGACGATGTGTAGGGGTACGAGGTAATAGAGGTAGCTATGTACAGGGAGTACCAGTACCAAGCTGATGTGTAGGGGTACGAGGTAATAGAGGTAGCTATGTACAGGGAGTACCAGTACCAAGCTGATGTGTAGGGGTACGAGGTAATAGAGGTAGCTATGTACAGGGAGTACCAGTACCAAGCTGATGTGTAGGGGTACGAGGTAATAGAGGTAGCTATGTACAGGGAGTACCAGGACCAAGCTGATGTGAAGGGGTACGAGGTAATAGAGGTAGCTATGTACAGGGAGTACCAGTACCAAGCTGATGTGAAGGGGGTACGAGGTAATAGAGGTAGCTATGTACAGGGAGTACCAGGACCAAGCTGATGTGTAGGAGTACGAGGTAATAGAGGTAGCTATGTACAGGGAGTACCAGGACCAAGCTGATGTGTAGGGGGTACAAGGTAATAGAGGTAGCTATGTACAGGGAGTACCAGTACCAAGCTGATGTGTAGGGGTACGAGGTAATAGAGGTAGCTAGTGCCTTCAGAAAAGTGCATTGTTCCACATTTTGTAGTTACTGACTGAATTTTAAATGATGTTTTGTCACTGACCTGCACACCATACCCATAATGTCAAAGAGGAATTATGTTTACACAATATATATATATATATATACTGACCTGTTATAACATAATATACTATAATATATATACTGACCTGTTATATATATTAATGTTATATATTATATTATATATAATGAAAAACTGAAATGTTTTGATTCAATAAGTATTCAACCACTTCAACCTAAATAAGCTCAGGAATCATTTGCTAAACAAGTCACATAGTAAGTTGCAATGAATCACTGTGTGTGCAATTATAGTGTTAAACCCTCTAGAGTCTAAACTGGGAGAGGGTCTGAGCCGGGGGAGGGTCTGAGCTGGGGGAGGGTCTGAGCTGGGGGAGGGGGGAGGGTCTGAGCCAACATATGCAATTGTTTTAAGATGGTCATACCAAGATTTTTTTTGCTATTTGATTTAGAATTTTAAGACACATTAAAGTATTTTTTTTTTAAAGTGAAAAAAAAACGATTGCATGAAGCATTGTATTTGGCATTTCTAGTATTAGCCAATAGAAACACATTGAATAACAGATTCACTACATGGAACAACAGATAGTCCCCAAAAATATCAAAAGGAAGTTTGTTCTGAAGTGTCTGTCCTATATCTGAGAGATATTAGAAAGATCAGGAAACATTTTATTTATATTTTTTACATGTATTTATCCCCTTATTTTAGGCACTAAACTATCTCCATATATACGTCCATAAATGTTTTAAACTGGTACTGGGGACCTTCAGAGTCTGGTGAGGGTTGTAGACGTCCTAAATGGAGAACCCCAACACGTTTGTGAGAGTCTCAGCTTTCAATAGAGTGGTTATAATAGTTTGTTGGCCAAACCGTTCGGACGCTACGTAAGATTTTGAGAGAAGACCGATTTTCAGGATGTCTCATGGTCTGACAAACATCGCTCCTGCTCTGCCACATTTCACCACAGATACGGAAGGGTGATATCTGAGGATGGATCAACATTGTAGTTACTCCGCAATATTAACCTACTTGACAGAGTGAAAAGAAGGAAGCTTGTACAGAATAAAAAGATTCCAAAACATGCATCCTGTTTGCAACAAGGCACTAAAGTAATACTGCAAAGAAATGTGGCAAAGCAATTCACTTTTTGTACTGAATACAGGGGGCAATCCAACACAACACATTACTGAGTACCTCTCAATATTTTCAATCATAGTGGTGGCTGCATCATGTTATCGGTATGCTTGTAATTGTTAAGGAATGGGGAGTTTTTCAGGATAAAAAAAATCATAGAGTGGAGCTCAGTACAGGAAAAATCCTAGAAGAAAACCTGGTTCAGTCTGCTTTCCACCAGACAACCTACAACACAAGGCCAAATCTACACTGGAGTTTGCAGAGTTACAGTTGTGATCTAAATCTGCTTGCAAATCTATGAAAAGACTTCAAAATGATTGCCAAGCAATGATCAACAACCAATTTGACAGAGCATGAATAATTTTGAAAAGAATAATGGGCAAATATTGTCCAGGTCTACAAAGCTCTTAGAGACTCACCCAGAGACTCACAGCTGTAATCGCTGCCAAAAGGGATTCTAACATGTATTGACTCAGGGGTGTGAATATTAATTTAAATGAGAAATGTCTGTATTTATATGTGTGTGTGTGTGTGTGTGTGTGTGTGTGTGTGTGTGTGTGTGTGTGTGTGTGTGTGTGTGTGTGTGTGTGTGTGTGTGTGTGTGTGTGTGTTGGGGTGTAAGTGTGTGTGTGTTGGGGTGTAAGTGTGTGTGTGTGTCTAGCATTATAACAGGATAAACTGTTACCTGAATGTTGATCACCCACTCCATCCTTCTTGCGGGGCTTTATGGGTCTTTGATTGGCATATATACAATCATCCATATCCATGGTATTTATTAAATTAGGTTCTTTGTCTTCAAATCGTAACTGCTAGTCTTGTAACTTCTACAGTTGTAACTTCTCCTGCTGTAACTTCTACTGTTGTAACTTCTACTGTTGTAACTTCTACTGCTGTAACTTCTCCTGCTGTAACTTCTACTGCTGTAACTTCTACTGTTGTAACTTCTACTGTTGTAACTTCT
Source organism: Salmo salar (assembly GCF_905237065.1). Classification (NCBI taxonomy): domain Eukaryota; kingdom Metazoa; phylum Chordata; class Actinopteri; order Salmoniformes; family Salmonidae; genus Salmo; species Salmo salar. The sequence continues at coordinate 3,568,171 of NC_059445.1, forward strand.
CCTGCTGTAACTTCTACTGCTGTAACTTCTACTGCTGTAACTTCTGTTGTAACGTCTACTACTGTACCTTCGACTGTTGTAACTTCTACTGCTGTAACTTCTCCTGCTGTAACTTCTACAGCTGTAACTTCTACTGCTGTAACTTCTACTGCTGTAACTTCTCCTGCTGTAACTTCTACTGCTGTAACTTCTACTGCTGTAACTTCTCCTGCTGTAACTTCTACTGTTGTAACTTCTCCTGCTGTAACTTCTACTGCTGTAACTTCTACTGCTGTAACTTCTACTGCTGTAACTTCTACTGCTGTAACTTCTACTACTGTAACTTCTATTGCTGTAACGTCTACTGTTGTAACTTCTACCGTTGTAACTTCTACTGCTGTAACTTCTACTGCTGTAACTTCTACTGCTGTAACTTCTACTGCTGTAAAGTCTGCTGTTATCTCAGTTGTAGGTTTGTGTCTGTTCTCTGCACAGCTGGAGCCTCTGTGTGACTCAGTCTAATGTAAGAGACAGTTTTAACTGTCAACCTCATTAAAGGGGAAACTGTCTAACCAATAGTATGACACATACCACCACCATGTGACTGCAGACTTATTTTCTGAAAACCATGTTTGTTTACCACAGTGAAGATTAGTTTATATATTTAGTTTATATTAGTTTAGTTTACTACAGTGTAGATTAGTTTGTATATTTAGTTTATATTAGTTTAGTTTACCACAGTGTAGATTAGTTTGTATATTTAGTTTATATTAGTTTAGTTTACCACAGTGTAGATTAGTTTGTATATTTAGTTTATATTAGTTTAGTTTACCACAGTGTAGATTAGTTTGTATATTTAGTTTATATTAGTTTAGTTTACCACAGTGTAGATTAGTTTGTATATTTAGTTTATATTAGTTTAGTTTACCACAGTGTAGATTAGTTTGTATATTTAGTTTATATTAGTTTAGTTTACCACAGTGTAGATTAGTTTGTATATTTAGTTTATATTAGTTTAGTTTACAACAGTGTAGATTAGTTTGTATATTTAGTTTATATTAGTTTAGTTTACAACAGTGTATATACGTTTTACCATGTGATTAAAGCAAAGAAGTGACAATATTTTTACATGGAGTAAAATGGGACCCTGTGAGTCTGGCCCTCTGTGGTCGACCATCAATGACCATGTAGAGTTGTATCATTCTATACGGTCTCCTGTGTGACATGGACACCAGAGAGAATAGTTATTCAGAGATGTCTCTATCTTTCTCAGAGAGGGCCTGAGGTCTATATTTACTGTCTCCTGTGTGACATGGACACTAGAGATAATAGTTATTCAGAGATGTCTCTATCTTTCTCAGAGAGGGCCTGAGGTCTATATTTACTGTCTCCTGTGTGACATGGACACCAGAGAGAATGGTTATTCAGAGATGTCTACTCACACTTCTCCTTTCCTCTTCCGGAGAGGGAGAGAGGGAGGGGGGAGGGGGGTCTAAATGTCTCTCTCTATATCTGTCTAGCTGTGTCTCTCTCTGTATCTCCCCCCCACTCTGTCTAGCTGTGTCTCTCTCTGTATCTCCCCCCCACTCTGTCTAGCTGTGTCTCTCTGTATCTCCCCCCCACTCTGTCTAGCTGTGTCTCTCTGTATCTCCCCCCACTCTGTCTAGCTGTGTCTCTCTCTGTATCTCCCCCCCACTCTGTCTAGCTGTGTCTCTCTCTGTATCTCTCCCCCCCCACTCTGTCTAGCTGTGTCTCTCTGTATCTCCCCCCCACTCTGTCTAGCTGTGTCTCTCTGTATCTCCCCCCCACTCTGTCTAGCTGTGTCTCTCTGTATCTCCCCCCCACTCTGTCTAGCTGTGTCTCTCTCTGTATCTCTTTCCCCCCCACACTCTGTCTGCTGCCACCACCCCCCCCCCCACACACACACAGCAGAGAAGTTAGTCTAACTCTCTGCAACGTAATAGTTGCAGGACCTAGTAGTTTAACACATTTCGCCTTTAGCACACCTTCGATGGCCATGTATAGTTGTAGAGTGGCCATGTAGAGTTATTCAGAGATATGTGTTGAACTGTATGTCTGCATCTATCTCAGAGGTTTTTCAGTGGCGATATCAATCACACCATTTGAAACTCTGGCGGTCCACTTCCTGTTAAACTTTAAGCAGAGGTTTAAACTGAGACTCTGATGTGATGTTGACACCAGCAGCAGGATGAACAGTAGATAGCTCAATGTGTGACATTAAGAGAGAATATTTATTCAGAGATGTCTCCATCTTTCTCAGAGAAGGCCTGAGGTCTACATTTACTGTATCCTGTGTGACATGGACAACAGAGATAATATTTATTCAGAGATGTCTCCATCTTTCTCAGAGAGGGCCTGAGGTCTATATTTACTGTATCCTGTGTGACATTGACCCCAGAGATAATAGTTATTCAGAGATGTCTCTATGTTCCTCAGAGAGGGCCTGAGGTCTATATTTACTGTATCCTGTGTGACATGGACAACAGAGAGAATAGTTATTCAGAGATGTCTCTATGTTCCTCAGAGAAGGCCTGAGGTCTATATTTACTGTATCCTGTGTGACATGGACAACAGAGATAATAGTTATTCAGAGATGTCTCTATCTTTCTCAGAGAAGGCCTGAGGTCTATATTTACTGTATCCTGTGTGACATGGACAACAGAGATAATAGTTATTCAGAGATGTCTCTATGTTCCTCAGAGAAGGCCTGAGGTCTATATTTACTGTATCCTGTGTGACATGGACACCAGAGAGAATAGTTATTCGGTCATGTCTCTATGTTCCTCAGAGAGGGCCTGAGGTCTACATTTAATGTCACTTCCAATTTCCTCTTCCGGGGAAGGAGGGAGGGGGGGTCTAAATGTCAAAGATTCACCCAAAAAAAAAAAAAAAACTCTCTTTCTTTCTGTATCTGTCTCACTGTGTCTCTCTCTCTCCATCTTCCTCTTGAACAGAGAAAACATCAAGGTAATGAGTTCATGTTTCCAATACAATATCAGACTGTCCAGGACTCCAAAACCTGAATAAGACTGTTCAGGACTCCAAAACCTGAATCAGACTGTTCAGGACTCCAATACCTGAATCAGACTGTTCAGGACTCCAAAACCTGAATCAGACTGTTCAGGACTCCAAAACCTGAATAAGACTGTTCAGGACTCCAAAACCTGAATCAGACTGTCCAGGACTCCCTCCAATACCTGAATCAGACTGTCCAGGACTCCCTCCAATACCTGAATCAGACTGTCCAGGACTCCCTCCAATACCTGAATCAGACTGTCCAGGACTCCCTCCAATACCTGAATCAGACTGTCCAGGACTCCCTCCAATACCTGAATCAGACTGTCCAGGACTCCCTCCAATACCTGAATCAGACTGTCCAGGACTCCCTCCAATACCTGAATCAGACTGTCCAGGACTCCCTCCAATACCTGAATCAGACTGTCCAGGACTCCCTCCAATACCTGAATCAGACTGTTCAGGACTCCTCTTCTACCTCTCTCTATGCTCTCTGCCAGCTCTGTACCTCTCTCTCTCCCTCTTCCTCTCACTCCCTTTCTCCTCTTCTCAAGGTCGTTCCTTCTCTTTTGTGTGCTTGCTCTCTCTCTTTCTCGATGCCCTTCTCTCTCTCTTTCTCCCCATCTCTCTCCTTCCTTCTCCTCTGTTTTTGCTAGCTCTTTCTCTTTCTCTCTCTGCCTCTTCACTTTATTTAATGTCCTTTTTATAGTAATTACTCTCTGGTACACTACAAAAACCCACATTTCTCTGTTACGCTGACAGAAACACACACACACACACACACACACACACACACACACACACACACACACACACACACACACACACACAGAGAGAGAGAAGTGGAAACGGTCAGTAAGGACATGGTGGTTGTGTTGGAGAGACCACCAGCTGCATCTGAGTTTTATTGTGATTTAATTTCTCCCTCTATGCTTTTATCCATCAAACACACACAGAGAGGGAGAGAGTTGGCTCTGGGGTCATTTTGACACTGCAAGACTCTACGTCTTGTTCCAAACATCCAGCATGGTTTCACATCTCCTGTCTAGTCATTTTTTTACATCTTACATTTTAGTCATTTAGCAGACGCTCTTATCCAGAGCGACTTACAGTAGTGAATGCATACATTTCATTTCATGCATTTTTTTTAGGTATGATTATATATCACACACACACACACACACACACACACACACACACACACACACACACACACACACACACACACACACACACACACACACACACACACACACACACACACACACCCTCTCCTTGGTATTATACATGACTACTGGAGGTGAAAGGAATACCTGAACACTGTTTATAGTTTGTTTCTTTATTTAATCTGGTTTCTATGCTTGATGTTCAATATACTGTATATAATCTGGTTTCTATACTGTACTGTTTACACACACAGTGGCTGCAACCATAATCCTCCTCCTCTCATCCTCCTCCTCCTCTCATCCTCCTCCTCTCATCCTCCTCCTCTCATCCACCTCCTCTCATCGACCTCCTCTCATCGACCTCCTCTCATCCTCCTACTCTCATCCACCTCCTCTCCTCCACCTCCTCTCCTCCACCTCCTCTCATCCTCCTCCTCTCATCCACCTCCTCTCATCCACCTCCTCTCAACCTCCTCCTCCTCTCATCCTCCTCCTCTCATCCTCCTCTCATCCTCCTCCTCTCATCCCCCTCTCATCCACCTCCTCTCATCCACCTCCTCTCACCTCCTCCTCTCATCCACCTCTCATCCACCTCTCATCCTCCTCCTCTCATCCTCCTCCTCTCATCCACCTCCTCTCATCCTCCTCCTCTCATCCTCCTCTCATCCTCCTCTCATCCTCCTCCTCTCCTCCTCCTCCTCTCATCCTCCTCTCATCTTCCTCCTCTCATCCTCCTCTCATCCTCCTCTCCTCATCCTCCCCCCTTTCATCCTCCCCCCTTTCATCCTCCCCCTTTCATCCTCCTCTCATCCTCCTCTCACCCCTCCTCCTTTCTTCCCCCTCTCTTCCTCCTCATCCCCTCTCCTCCTCCTTCACACTCTTAGAACTTCATGTTGCCAATGGTTACAGGCCTATCACACACACCAACTCTATATAATTGTCACACTGCTAGTGAGATAGGGGTTGGGGGCCAAGGAGTCCGACTAAACCACGGCAACAGCATTATGTTGCTGACGGAGACATGGACAGAGGACAGTACAGCTGCTGAACTGTCTCAAACGTCATTCTATTCCCTGTGTAGTGTATAGGAAATATTATTCCGTATTCAGACCCGTTGACTTTTTCAAAAATTGATTAAATTGTTTTTCCCCCCTCATCAATCTACCCACAATAATCCATAATTGTCATGTTGGTATAAATGGGTCGGGAGACAGGCGCAGGAATGCGTAATAGGGGTTTTTATTTCCCAAATGACAGCGTGCCGTGAAAAGGCATGGGGACGAAGACCAAACAAACACGTACACAAAACACAGGGTAGAAACCCAAAACAAAAGAGCGAGGAGTACCTCGAATAAATAACACTGGGCGACACAATGATTATCACACGGGACGAGACCCGTAATCATCTGCACAATGATTAACACACGGTACGAGACCCGTAATCATCTGCACTATATAAGCGGCACAAAAGCCCAAAACAACATAGCACAGATACTCACACGAACCAACAGACATTGGAACAATAATCAACAGGACAACGGTAAACAAAGGGCACACTTATACAGTTACTAATCAATGGGAATAGGGACCAGGTGTGCGTGATGACAGTTCCGGACTAATCCGTGACAGTACCCCCCCCTCCCGACCCGCTGCACCAGCGGCGCAACGACACCGGCCTCGAGGGCGATCACAGGAACGCAGTGCGGGTCAATTAGGACCCGATGCAGCTGCTGAAGTTGCGGCGGTATCGGATATACACAGGCAGCACAATTCATATATATATATAGTTTTTTACACTAGTTGGTCTTTTGACCAATCACATCAGATCTTTTTACATATTTTTCAGAGCTGATCTGATTGGTCAAAAGACCATTTAGTGAAACAAAGATCAGAATTGTGCTTCCTGTGTAAATGAAGCACGTTCCCTTTATGTTGCACTACGTTCCACACACACACTCTTAGAACATCATGTTGCCAATGGTTACAGGCCTATCACACACACCAACTCCATACAGTTGTCACACTGCTAGTGAGATAGGGGTTGGGGGCCAAGGAGTCCAACTTAACCACGGCAACAGCATTATGTTTGGACCATTTGGAATGCAGTCATGGTTATTTATTTTTTATTTATTTTTATTTAACCTTTATTTAACTAGGCAAGTCAGTTAAGAACAAATTCTTATTTACAATGACGGCCTAGCAAAAGGAAAAAGGCTTCCTGCGGGGGACGGGGTGCTGGGACTAAAAATCAAAATCAAAATATAAAATAGGACAAAACACACATCACGACAACACTACATAAAGAAAGACCTAAGACAACAACACAGCAAGGCATCAACACATGACATCACAGCATGGTAGCAACAAAATATGGCAGCAACACAAAAACATGGTACAAACATTATTGGGCACAGACAACAGCACAAAGGTCAAGAGACAACAATACATCATACAAAGCAGCCACAACTGTCAGTAAAAGTGTCCATGATTGAGTCTTTGAATGAAGAGATTGAGATAAAACGGTCTAGTTTGAGTGTTTGTTATAACAGCTTAATATATTGTATAATACTGTACAACCTATTAGGTAACAGGCAGAATCTAAGACCCGAAACGTTTAGTAAAGGTGCTGGAGGCCAAATGTAAAACTGGTGAAAAGAGGAAAAAGTCTCAGCACACTTCCAGTCAGATGCACGTGTCTTTATCACAAGCTAAACTTTGGGTCAGTCGACCTTCATCAGAGCTTCTCCTATGAGGTGAACATGTCTGAATCAATGGTCTGGTCTCTGGGTGGTTTGGTTTCCAAGGTGACCATCAACCGCTGACAGGTCCGTTTACCGTTGACGGGTTCAGGATGAGAACGCCGGGTGTAATTCCTGATGTCCCAGCTCGTTTACCGGTAACGGTAAACCTAATTAACGCTGCAAATTGTCAACTGCCTGATCTCCATGACAACCACAACAACAGGTACCTTCTGACAGGTTCTCAGAAGGTACCTTAGGGCCCCTCTGCATGGTGTGTGTACAGAGACCAACAAGCCACTGCATCCCCTCATGATGAGTCCAGATGTTTTGTGGGCCCCCACCTCCCATCACAGTCCCTCATGATGAGTCCAGATGTTTTGTGGGCCCCCACCTCCCATCACAGTCCCTCATGATGAGTCCAGATGTTTTGTGGGCCCCCACCTCCCATCACAGTCCCTCATGATGAGTACAGATGTTTTGTGGGCCCCCACCCCCATCACAGTCCCTCATGATGAGTCCAGATGTTTTGTGGGCCCCCACCTCCCATCACAGTCCCTCATGATGAGTTCAGATGTTTTGTGGGCCCCCACCCCCATCACAGTCCCTCATGATGAGTTCAGATGTTTTATGGGCCCCCACCTCCCATCACAGTCGCCCATCATTGATACTGTGGTTCCCATTTGGGATGCAGACCAGATATGAGAAAACATTAGATGTTAAACTCCCTTGCGGTTTTGATATTACCCATAATCCTTTTAGAGACTGAAGGGAACACAATAACATTTCCAGGAAAATGTTTATGTTGCATGATGGATGAGTTTCTCTCTATCTGTCTGTTTTCTATATGTCAGTTTTACATTCTGTCTGTCTCTCTCTTTCTGTCAGTTTTACATTCTGTCTATCCCTCTCTCTCTGTCTGTTCCACTTTTCTTCGCCGATGTGCCTCTCTCACCCCACTCTCTCCCCCCCACTCCATCTCTGTGACTTTCACCCCCCCCCCTTCTGCTACCCACCAGCTTGGGGGCAACTTCCTCAAAAGTGGAGAGAACTTCAGAAGATGTTCTTTAATGGGCTATACTAGAACACAATGTGCCTTTGGGAAAGAAACATTAATGCTTCAAAGAAATGCTGTTTGGATATTTACTCTCCTTCGGGGTTAAGATTCAGTTCATCTTTGAACCAATCAGAAGCAGAATTAGTGAAGAAGCGTCTCAATAGTCTAAAGTGGCTTCCTCTCCTCGTCTTCCTTCCTTGACATTCAACAAATTGAGACACACCCTCCCTTTTGGCAGTTGTGACATTTTGAAGAGAGAGAGAAGGGAAAGGGAGTAGAGAGAGAGAGAGAGAGAGAGAGAGAGAGAGAAGGGAAAGGGAGTAGAAAGAGAAAGAGAGAGAGAGAGAGAGAGAGAGAGAGAGAGAGAAGGGAAAGGGAGTAGAAAGAGAGAGAGCATTCCTTATTAGCACTCTTTGAACTGGGAGATAGACAGACAGACAGACACACACAAGGTTGCACCTACACACACACACAACAGATTGGACATCATTGACTATGCAGAGTCAAGATTGATTCATTACTGTCTTTTAACGAGCTCATGTAACAAGGACAAACACACACACACACACACACACACACACACACACGGCTAATATAAAGTGGACTATCTACATGGGAGACTGTACAGTAATTAGCATGGGTTAGCAAGCCTGTGGCTGTTACATGGGAGACTGTACAGTAATTAGCATGGGTTAGCAAGCCTGTGGCTGTTACATGGGAGACTGTACAGTAATTAGCATGGGTTAGCAAGCCTGTGGCTGTTACATGGGAGACTGTACAGTAATTAGCATAGGTTAGCAAGCCTGTGGCTGTTACATGGGAGACTGTACAGTAATTAGCATGGGTTAGCAAGCCTGTGGCTGTTACATGGGAGACTGTACAGTAATTAGCATGGGTTAGCAAGCCTGTGGCTGTTACATGGGAGACTGTACAGTAATTAGCATGGGTTAGCAAGCCTGTGGCTGTTACATGGGGGACTGTACAGTAATTAGCATGGGTTAGCAAGCCTGTGGCTGTTCCATGGGAGACTGTACAGTAATTAGCATGGGTTAGCAAGCCTGTGGCTGTTACATGGGAGACTGTAAAGTAATTAGCATGGGTTATCAAACCTACGATTGTTGCACCCTATTCCCTAGGTAGTACACTACTTATGACTATAGACATTAGTTTAGCTAAGGCTGGGTCCTAATGGATATAGACATTAGTTTAACTAAGGCTGGGTCCTAATGGATATAGACATTAGTTTAACTAAGGCTGGGTCCTAATGGATATAGACATTAGTTTAACTAAGGCTGGGTCCTAATGAATATAGACATTAGTTTAACTAAGGCTGGGTCCTAATGGGTATCGGGTATTAGTTTTTGTCCTCACAGTGATCTATCTAACTGTAGCGTTACCATGCCAACTCTGTGACGTAATAATAACTGGTTAAATTCCAGAACTGGTTCTGTTTAGATCATTACCCTGACAACAGTGACATCCAATGGCCAGTCGTTGTCAGTGCACAACCTCTGGTAGAGAAGAGAGAGTCATGCATATTATTACCTGACTGGGTTCATACCTCCGTTCTCCAACATGGACATCTACCATGCATGTTATTACCAGACTGGGTTCATACCTCTGTTCTCTCAACATGGTATGACTAGACTGATATCATTTCTAACTGTCTTGTCACAAAAGTCAAAAGGAAGTTTAAAGGAAAACTGATTTTAGAACAGGGGTGGGCAACATCCAGCCCACGAGCCTGATACATAATTGTCCTGGTATAGAAGGACCACAGAAGTTATAAAAAAAGTACTTTACTTCCATCTAGTGGACATGAAGAACATTACTTTTCTCCCAACATAATGTGATTGATTTTGTGTTGCGAAAATGTACCAAAACCCATAAATATGCAGAGTATTTCATTACAAATCGTAGATTCATTACCATAACCTTTTCAATGTTGACTTTACATTCATATCCGTTAGACTAATCAGTGAGCAAACACACAAACATCAGCACCCTGCACCACTTCTCCATCTATCTAATCAGGTCTGTATGACCTCACAGAGAGACACACGGAATGGTACTGCATCACAACACACGTTGCCCCTGGATACAGAACGGCTCTAGAATGCACTTACAGAGTCCAGTTGTCAACTGGAAGCTAAGGTACGCTGAGCAGTTTGGAACACTAGTCTGGCACTTGTCTGGCATGGGAATGTGAAGCAAACAACACTTCCACAAAGGATCAGATGAGAGACAAGTTCTGCTGTTTTTTTAGGGCTAGATAGAAGTGTAAACAGAGAGGTAAAGGAATATCAATATAGATAAATATAGAGTTGTTTAGAGAAAGAGAAAGGTAATGTTCGATAAAGAGAGGAAAGATGATAATAGTTTAGAGAGAGGAAAGATGATAGTAGTTTAGAGAGAGAGAGGAAATATGATAGTAGTTTAGAGAGAGTGAAGATGATAGTAGTTTAGAGAGAGAGAGGAAAGATGACAGTAGTTTAGAGAGAGAGAGGAAAGATGATAGTAGTTTAGAGAGAGGAAAGATGATAGTAGTTTAGAGAGAGAGAGGAAAGATGATAGTAGTTTAGAGAGAGAGAGGAAAGATGATAGTAGTTTAGAGAGAGAGGAAAGATGATAGTAGTTTAGAGAGAGAGGAAAGATGATAGTAGTTTAGAGAGAGGGAGGAAAGATGATCGTAGTTCAGAGAGAGGGAGGAAAGATGATCGTAGTTTAGAGAGAGGGAGGAAAGATGATAGTAGTTTAGAGAGAGGGAGGAAAGATGATAGTAGTTTAGAGAGAGGGAGGAAAGATGATAGTAGTTTAGAGAGAGGGAGGAAAGATGATAGTAGTTTAGAGAGAGAGGAAAGATGATAGTAGTTTAGAGAGAGAGGAAAGATGATAGTAGTTTAGAGAGAGAGAGAGGAAAGATGATAGTAGTTTAGAGAGATGGAGGAAAGATGATAGTAGTTTAGAGAGAGAGAGGAAAGATGATAGTAGTTTAGAGAGAGAGGAAAGATGATAGTAGTTTAGAGAGAGAGGAAAGATGATAGTAGTTTAGAGAGAGAGGAAAGATGATAGTAGTTTAGAGAGAGAGGAAAGATGATAGTAGTTTGAGAGAGAGAGAGGAAAGATGATAGTAGTTTAGAGAGATGGAGGAAAGATGATAGTAGTTTAGAGAGAGAGAGGAAAGATGATAGTAGTTTAGAGAGAGGAAAGATGATAGTAGTTTAGAGAGAGGAAAGATGATAGTAGTTTAGAGAGAGGGAGGAAAGATGATCGTAGTTTAGAGAGAGAGAGGAAAGATGATAGTAGTTTAGAGAGAGAGAGGAAAGATGATAGTAGTTTAGAGAGAGAGAGGAAAGATGATAGTAGTTTAGAGAGAGAGAGGAAAGATGATAGTAGTTTAGAGAGAGAGGAAAGATGATAGTAGTTTAGAGAGAGAGGAAAGATGATAGTAGTTTAGGAGAGAGAGGAAAGATGATAGTAGTTTAGAGAGAGGAAAGATGATAGTAGATTAGAGAGAGGAAAGATGATAGTAGATTAGAGAGAGAGAGAGGGAAGATGATAGTAGTTTAGAGAGAGATGAAAGATGATAGTAGTTTAGAGAGAGATGAAAGATGATAGTAGTTTAGAGAAAGAGGAAAGATGATACTAGTTTAGAGAGAGGAAAGATGATAGTAGTTGAGAGAGAGAGGAAAGATGATAGTAGTTTAGAGAGAGAGGAAAGATGATAGTAGTTTAGAGAGAGAGGAAAGATGATAGTAGTTTAGAGAGAGAGGAAAGATGATAGTAGTTTAGAGAGAGGAAAGATGATAGTAGTTTAGAGAGAGAGGAAAGATGATGGTAGTTTAGAGAGAGAGGAAAGATGATAGTAGTTGAGAGAGAGAGAGGAAAGATGATAGTAGTTTAGAGAGAGAGGAAAGATGATGGTAGTTTAGAGAGAGAGGAAATATGATAGTAGTTTAGAGAGAGAGGAAAGATGATAGTAGTTTAGAGAGAGAGGAAATATGATAGTAGTTTAGAGAGAGAGAGGAAAGATGATAGTAGTTTAGAGAGAGAGAGGAAATATGATAGTAGTTTAGAGAGAGAGGAAAGATGATAGTAGTTTAGAGAGAGAGAGGAAAGATGATAGTAGTTTAGAGAGAGAGGAAAGATGATAGTAGTTTAGAGAGATAGAGGAAAGATGATAGTAGTTTAGAGAGAGAGGAAAGATGATAGTAGTTTAGAGAGAGAGAGAGGAAAGATGATAGGAGTTTAGAGAGAGAGGAAAGATGATAGTAGTTTAGAGAGAGAGAGGAAAGATGATAGTAGTTTAGAGAGAGAGGAAAGATGATAGTAGTTTAGAGAGAGAGGAAAGATGATAGTAGTTTAGAGAGAGGAAAGATGATAGTAGTTTAGAGAGAGAGAAGAAATATGATAGTAGATTAGAGAGAGGAAAGATGATAGTAGTTTAGAGAGATGAAAGATGATGGTAGTTTAGAGAGAGAGGAAAGATGATAGTAGTTTAGAGAGAGAGAGAGGAAATATGATAGTAGTTTAGAGAGAGAGAAGAAATATGATAGTAGTTTAGAGAGAGAGAAGAAATATGATAGTAGATTAGAGAGAGGAAATATGATATTAGTTTAGAGAGATGAAAGATGATAGTAGTTTAGAGAGTGAGGAAAGATGATAGTAGTTTAGAGAGAGAGAGAGGAAAGATGATAGTAGTTTAGAGAAAGAGGAAAGATAGTAGTTTAGAGAGAGAGGAAATATGATAGTAGATTAGAGAGAAAGAGAGGAAATCTCCTCTCCTCTGTCTCATCTCTCTCTCCCTATTTCTATTTGCCCCTGTCATCTCTGATCCGCTCTCTTTCTTTTTCCTGACCCCCTTCCCCCCTCACTGTCCTTCTATCCCTCAACACCCAGTCGTTCATCTCTTTCCTATATTTACCCATCTCCTTCTCTCCATCTCTCTCTCATTCTGTGTGTTTAACCCAAAGACAGAGGGATCTACTACACCCATTACAAAAACAAGACGCCCGTGTTATAATCATTACCGACTGACAGAATGTGTTATGATCATTACCGACTGACAGAATGTGTTTTAATCATTACCAACTGACAGGCCCGTGTTATAATCATTACTGACTGACAGGCCCGTGTTATAATCATTACTGACTGACAGGCCCGTGTTATAATCATTACCGACTGACAGGCCCGTGTTATAATCATTACTGACTGACAGGCCCGTGTTATAATCATTACTGACTGACAGGCCCGTGTTATAATCATTACCGACTGACAGGCCCGTGTTGTAATCATTACCGACTGACAGGCCCGTGTTATAATCATTACCAACTGACAGGCCCGTGTTATAATCATTACCAACTGACAGGCCCGTGTTATAATCATTACCAACTGACAGGCCCGTGTTATAATCATTACTGACTGACAGGCCCGTGTTATAATCATTACCGACTGACAGGCCCGTGTTATAATCATTACCAACTGACAGGCCCGTGTTATAATCATTACCGACTGACAGGCCCGTGTTATAATCATTACCGACTGACAGGCCCGTGTTATAATCATTACCGACTGACAGGCCCGTGTTATAATCATTACCAACTGACAGGCCCGTGTTATAATCATTACTGACTGACAGGCCCGTGTTATAATCATTACCGACTGACAGGCCCGTGTTATAATCATTACCGACTGACAGGCCCGTGTTATAATCATTACCGACTGACAGGCCCGTGTTATAATCATTACTGACTGACAGGCCCGTGTTATAATCATTACCGACTGACAGGCCCGTGTTATAATCATTACCGACTGACAGGCCCGTGTTATAATCATTACCGACTGACAGGCCCGTGTTATAATCATTACTGACTGACAGGCCCGTGTTATAATCATTACCAACTGACAGGCCCGTGTTATAATCATTACCGACTGACAGGCCCATGTTATAATCATTACCGACTGACAGGCCCGTGTTATAATCATTACCAACTGACAGGCCCGTGTTATAATCATTACTGACTGACAGGCCCGTGTTATAATCATTACTGACTGACAGGCCCGTGTTATAATCATTACCAACTGACAGGCCCGTGTTATAATCATTACCAACTGACAGGCCCGTGTTATAATCATTACCGACTGACAGGCCCGTGTTATAATCATTACCGGCTGACAGGCCCGTGTTATAATCATTACCGGCTGACAGGCCCGTGTTATAATCATTACCAACTGACAGGCCCGTGTTATAATCATTACCGACTGACAGGCCCGTGTTATAATCATTACCAACTGACAGGCCCGTGTTATAATCATTACCGACTGACAGGCCCGTGTTATAATCATTACTGACTGACAGGCCCGTGTTATAATCATTACCAACTGACAGGCCCGTGTTATAATCATTACCGACTGACAGGCCCGTGTTATAATCATTACCAACTGACAGGCCCGTGTTATAATCATTACCAACTGACAGGCCCGTGTTATAATCATTACTGACTGACAGGCCCGTGTTATAATCATTACCGACTGACAGGCCCGTGTTATAATCATTACCGACCGACAGGCCCGTGTTATAATCATTACCGACTGACAGGCCCGTGTTATAATCATTACCGACTGACAGGCCCGTGTTATAATCATTACTGACTGACAGGCCCGTGTTATAATCATTACCGACTGACAGGCCCGTGTTATAATCATTACTGACTGACAGGCCCGTGTTATAATCATTACCAACTGACAGGCCCGTGTTATAATCATTACCAACTGACAGGCCCGTGTTATAATCATTACCAACTGACAGGCCCGTGTTATAATCATTACCAACTGACAGGCCCGTGTTATAATCATTACCGACTGACAGGCCCGTGTTATAATCATTACCGACTGACAGGCCCGTGTTATAATCATTACCGACTGACAGGCCCGTGTTATAATCATTACCGACTGACAGGCCCGTGTTATAATCATTACCGACTGACAGGCCCGTGTTATAATCATTACCGACTGACAGGCCCGTGTTATAATCATTACTGACTGACAGGCCCGTGTTATAATCATTACTGACTGACAGGCCCGTGTTATAATCATTACCGACTGACTGGCCCGTGTTATAATCATTACCAACTGACAGGCCCGTGTTAATCATTACTGACTGACAGGCCCGTGTTATAATCATTACCGACTGACAGGCCCGTGTTATAATCATTACCAACTGACAGGCCCGTGTTAATCATTACTGACTGACAGGCCCGTGTTATAATCATTACCGACTGACTGGCCCATGTTATAATCATTACCAACTGACAGGCCCGTGTTAATCATTACTGACTGACAGGCCCGTGTTATAATCATTACTGACTGACAGTTCAAATCTTGTTGACGCTTCCTGGATTGTAAAATAGAGAACTGAAAATTGGCAGCCCAAGGATTTGCTGGAGAGTCAATGTTAATGTCCTCAATGTTTCTATATCCCCTAGATAGTGCATTACATTAGACATGGGCCCATGTCCTCAATGTTACTATATCCCCTAGATAGTGCATTACATTAGACATGGGCCCATGTCCTCAATGTTACTATATCCCCTAGATAGTGCATTACATTAGACATGGGCCCATGTCCTCAATGTTACTATATCCCCTAGATAGTGCATTACATTAGACATGGGCCCATGTCCTCAATGTTACCATATCCCCTAGATAGTGCACTACATTAGACCAGGGCCCCATCATTCTGAATCCTAAACCAGTTTATCCACACTACAAAGTTAGACAGTTGATGTCTGAATTGGAAACATATTCCACAGGCATGACTAGGTTTCCATGACTATATGACGTTGTTTAAATGCATAAATACTTCCCAAATACAGTGTAAAGACAGCTGTTGTATTTTAGTTATCTTAGCAGATTGGAGCAGGTGCCATACCGTATTAGGCCTAATTTGCCGTGTGCATTCATGAACCAATCAAACGCTTTAACCCCGAGGGCACTTGACGGCAGGGGGCGAGGGACACACAAACACATGTACGTCGAGGGGGGGACGGCCTCACGCTCTCAGGTCGCATCTTCCTTCCCTCTCAGTGAGCTTCTCGTTGCCTCTTCTTTCTCACGCGATCGCTTAATTCGATAGGAGTTCACTTGAGCGTGGATGGATGGAGGAACCGGAGGAAGAGTTACATTTTTACATTTTTTTTTTCTATATAAGTGCAAAATATGCCATTTAAAATCTATAAAACAGGTTATAATCTACAGTATATCATACTTAGCCTATAGGCTATTAATAACTAGTAATTGTATTACCAAATACGCTGAAGAGATGAAAAGGAAATTCTGAAGCTCTCGAAGGACAGTGGAGGTCTACAAGTGCTTCTTAATTGTTATTAAATTATACTAAATAGACCTACGCTAAAATAAACATTATAAACTTAATATTACGTTCGGTTTTTCTTTGACAAACTTTCTCAAACCAAGGGCCAAACCAGAAAAAGATAATGAATTATATTCCTCGTTCTTCTATGGGCAGAGCTCAAATTACTCGAGTCAATTTAATAAAATCGCTCTCCGATCGCTTTGAGAAGCTGATTTGATTACAGTGACTACTGGGATATAAACTGTAGCCTAATCAAAGCAATAGTTCTCTGAAAATGTTTCTGGAACAATTAGACTTGTTAAGTTTGTTGATCGGGATTCACAGAAGACTCCTCCTCTCCGTTAAAACCATCAGGCCTCAATGTTACATTTGTCTCTATTCTTTTTCTATTTTTTTAATTTTTACAATTACCGTAATTGTTTTCGCTGGGCATCAAATTAAAGACAGGCGTCATATGGGATTGTGGTCGTTTATTTAAAAAAATAAATAAAAAATCTTCAGTGAAAAGAAAAACTAGCAAACTGCTCTTGCCTGCATCACTTTGTTTTATTTGTGTTTCCCATTTCAATGTATTTGTGTGATTTTCCTATTTTAGGTCGTTTGTTATGAAGATTGTAAGCCTTCATTACCCTGTAAGTCAGGGCTTATAGGATAAATAAAGTATAGGCAACTTCAACACGAAATAAAGCATAATAGGCTAACTACTGGTTAGAGGGTTGGACCAGTAACCGAAAGGTTGCTAGATCGAATCCCCGAGCCGACAAGGTGAAAAATGTGTCGTTCTGCCCCTGAACAAGGCAGTTAACCCGCTGTTCCCCGGGGTGCCGAAGACGTGGACGTCGATTAAGAGGGGTTGGGTTAAATGCGGAAGACACATTTCAGTTGAATGTATTCAGTTGTACAACTGACTAGGTATCCCCCTTTTCCTTACACACTAACACCCATTTCCACGAAAAGCCCAGTTCTACCATGCAGTTTCATCAATTGGATTACAGTCATATTAGCTCAGATGTATTTTCAAAGTTTACATTTCTGCACTCTCTCTCACTGTACAGTAAATGAGCCCAGAGGTTATTGCAGCCTCTCTCATCCCAGTAAATGTAATTCCTAACTGGTTGACCTGAATACCGAGATTTCAAATGGCACCATATTCCCCACAGTCTATAAGTTTTTAGAATGGGGCCTGGTTAAACTTAGTGCACTACTTTGACTATAGGGGCCTGGTTAAACTTAGTGGACTACTTTGACTATAGAGGCCTGGTTAAACTTAGTACACTAATTTGACTATAGTCCCTGGTTAAACTTAGTACACTACTTTGACTATAGGGGCCTGGTTAAACTTAGTCCACTACTTTGACTATAGTCCTTGGTTAAACTTAGTACACTACTTTGACTATAGTCCCTGGTTAAACTTAGTCCACTACTTTGACTATAGGGGCCTGGTTAAACTTAGTCCACTACTTTGACTATAGTCCTTGGTTAAACTTAGTACACTACTTTGACTAATAGTCCGTTAGCCTGGTTAAACTTAGTCCACTACTTTGACTATAGGGGCCTGGTTAAACTTAGTCCACTACTTTGACTATAGGAGCCTGGTTAAACTTAGTACACTACTTTGACTATAGAGGCCTGGTTAAACTTAGTCCACTACTTTGACTATAGTCCCTGGTTAAACTTAGTACACTACTTTGACTATAGAGGCCTGGTTAAACTTAGTGGACTACTTTGACTATAGGGGCCTGGTTAAACTTAGTACACTACTTTGACTATAGGAGCCTGGTTAAACTTAGTCCACTAATTTGACTATAGTCCTTGGTTAAACTTAGCGTACTATATAGAGAATAGGGAGCCATTTGGAACGTAGACCAAAGCTTCATAGAAATATGTTATTGGAAGGTACTGTATCGTCTGGGGAACTAAGGCACATTGATCTAATTTGCGATGACTATTGGGTAATCGATAAGAACAGCGCGCCACTGGGGCTCCGGTTCGCTGTCGGGGAACGGTATTAGGCTCGTATCCCATCCTGAATCTAGCCATGGGTGAACCGTGTGATGCTGAGAAACAGACATGTGCTTTCAACTACAGAGAGAGATTTATGGCAGACATTTCCTTTCCTACAGGGGTATTTTTCACCTCTACTGACGTGCAATAAAACCAAGGGCCTTGTTCAACTGACATATACATTACCAGTCAAAAGTTTGGACACACCTACTCATTTAAGGATTTTTCTTTATTTTTTAACTGTTTTCTACATTGTAGAATAATAGTGAAGACATCAAAACTATGTAATAACACATTTGGAATCATGTAATAACCAAAAACAAGTGTTAAACAAATCAAAATATATTTTATCTTTGAGATTCTTCAAAGTAGCAACCCTTTACCTCCATGACAGCTTTGCACACTCTTGGCTAGGACCTCATAACGATTAGCAGCAGGATAGTGGATATGTCTGAATATAGTTACAGTAGTATCTCATAATGATTAACAGCAGGATAGCGGATATGTCTGAATATAGTTACAGTAGTATCTCATAATGATTAACAGCAGGATAGTGGATATGTCTGAGTATAGTTACAGTAGCATCTCATAATGATTAACAGCAGGATAGTGGATATGTCTGAGTATAGTTACAGTAGCATCTCATAATGATTAACAGCAGGATAGTGGATATATCTCTGAGTATAGTTAGTATCTCATAATGATTAACAGCAGAATAGTGGATATGTCTCTGAGTATAGTTACAGTAGCATCTCATAATGATTAACAGCAGGATAGTGGATATGTCTCTGAGTATAGTTACAGTAGCATCTCATAATGATTAATAGCAGTATAGTGGATATGTCTCTGAGTATAGTTACAGTAGCATCTCATAATGATTAACAGCAGGATAGTGGATATGTCTCTGAGTATAGTTACAGTAGCATCTCATAATGATTAACAGCAGGATAGTGGATATGTCTCTGAGTATAGTTAGCATCTCATAATGATTAA
Organism: Salmo salar; assembly: GCF_905237065.1. NCBI lineage: Eukaryota > Metazoa > Chordata > Actinopteri > Salmoniformes > Salmonidae > Salmo > Salmo salar. The sequence goes on from NC_059445.1 coordinate 3,587,518, forward strand.
CAGCAGAATAGTGGATATGTCTCTGAGTATAGTTACAGTAGCATCTCATAATGATTAACAGCAGGATAGTGGATATGTCTCTGAGTATAGTTACAGTAGCATCTCATAATGATTAACAGCAGGATAGTGGATATGTCTCTGAGTATAGTTAGCATCTCATAATGATTAACAGCAGAATAGTGGATATGTCTCTGAGTATAGTTACAGTAGCATCTCATAATGATTAACAGCAGGATAGTGGATATGTCTCTGAGTATAGTTAGCATCTCATAATGATTAACAGCAGAATAGTGGATATGTCTCTGAGTATAGTTACAGTAGCATCTCATAATGATTAACAGCAGGATAGTGGATATGTCTCTGAGTATAGTTACAGTAGCATCTCATAATGATTAACAGCAGGATAGTGGATATGTCTCTGAGTATAGTTACAGTAGCATCTCATAATGATTAACAGCAGTATAGTGGATATGTCTCTGAGTATAGTTACAGTAGCATCTCATAATGATTAACAGCAGGATAGTGGATATGTCTCTGAGTATAGTTAGCATCTCATAATGATTAACAGCAGAATAGTGGATATGTCTCTGAGTATAGTTACAGTAGCATCTCATAATGATTAACAGCAGGATAGTGGATATGTCTCTGAGTATAGTTACAGTAGTATCTCATAATGATTAACAGCAGGATAGTGGATATGTCTCTGAGTATAGTTACAGTAGCATCTCATAATGATTAACAGCAGGATAGTGGATATGTCTCTGAGTATAGTTACAGTAGCATCTCATAATGATTAACAGCAGAATAGTGGATATGTCTCTGAGTATAGTTACAGTAGCATCTCATAATGATTAACAGCAGGATAGTGGATATGTCTCTGAGTATAGTTACAGTAGCATCTCATAATGATTAACAGCAGGATAGTGGATATGTCTCTGAGTATAGTTACAGTAGCATCTCATAATGATTAACAGCGGGATAGTGGATATGTCTCTGAGTATAGTTACAGTAGCATCTCATAATGATTAACAGCAGAATAGTGGATATGTCTCTGAGTATAGTTACAGTAGCATCTCATAATGATTAACAGCAGGATAGTGGATATGTCTCTGAGTATAGTTACAGTAGCATCTCATAATGATTAACAGCAGGATAGTGGATATGTCTCTGAGTATAGTTACAGTAGCATCTCATAATGATTAACAGCAGGATAGTGGATATGTCTGAGTATAGTTACAGTAGCATCTCATAATGATTAACAGCAGGATAGTGGATATGTCTGAGTATAGTTACAGTAGCATCTCATAATGATTAACAGCAGGATAGTGGATATGTCTCTGAGTATAGTTACAGTAGCATCTCATAATGATTAACAGCAGGATAGTGGATATGTCTGAGTATAGTTACAGTAGCATCTCATAATGATTAACAGCAGGATAGTGGATATGTCTCTGAGTATAGTTACAGTAGCATCTCATAATGATTAACAGCAGGATAGTGGATATGTCTCTGAGTATAGTTACAGTAGCATCTCATAATGATTAACAGCAGGATAGTGGATATGTCTCTGAGTATAGTTACAGTAGCATCTCATAATGATTAACAGCAGGATAGTGGATATGTCTCTGAGTATAGTTAGCATCTCATAATGATTAACAGCAGGATAGTGGATATGTCTCTGAGTATAGTTACAGTAGCATCTCATAATGATTAACAGCAGGATAGTCTACAACCACGACATTCATAGTCCTTTGAATATCACCTTTTCATTCACACTAATAACTCAACCTAACTATTTCAAACGCAGTATACACTACTCAGCACAACACTTTAGTGCACTTACTTACCTTGGTGTACCCTGACCTGAAGATTTTAGCTTAAAAAGTGAGAGAGGGGCTCAGAGATTGGGGAAGGGGGGGACGGGGGGGACGGGAACAGGGTGGACGGGGGGGGGTGAAGAGGAGGTTGGAGGGGGTTATAGGTCCCTGTTTCTCACCCCTTTGTCCTCGTGACGAGCCGGGTCCTGACAGAGGTCAACGTACCATGAGGAGGTTAAACAAACGGACGTTAACATTTTAATCCCTCCGACAGATAGAGAGATACAACTGTGGAGTGGTTCAACAGATGTAGGATCTTAATTCGAGCCCGTTTACTACAGCAACAGGAAATGGGAATTATTAGGTGGATTGTAATTAATGGACCTTTTTTTGTAAGTGTTGGTACATTTTTCGTTAAGGCAAATCAAATCAGAAATATCAGCGTGAATATTACACACTTTAGCCAAACTACCCGTGTGCCCCCCCTAACACACTACAAGTTTTGCATTTCCTCAAATTCTCATCAACAAAAGAGTGATCAAATTAAGATCCCTACATCTGTATAGTTTCGCTCGGAGAATATGTCCTAAATGGCACCCTATTCCCTATTCCCTATTCCTTATTCCCTATTCCTTATTGCCTATTCCCTATCTCTATTCCCTATTCCCTATTCCATATTCTCTATTCCATATTCTCTATTACCTATTCCATATTCTCTATTAGCTATTCTCTATTCCTTATTCCCTATTCCCTTTGTAGTGCACTACGTTTGATCACGGTCTATAGGGTCATGGTCTCAAATGAGCCGTATAGGCCGTGGTCAAAAAGTAATGCATTATACAAGGAACAGGTTGCCATTACAGATGCTACCTCTCTCTCTCTGTGTGAACGGCTGATCGTATCCTTCATCTGTCTGCCCAATCAAACTGTATTCTCAGTAGCTCTGTTTCCCCCCCTAGTCGCTAACCCTGGGTGGACATCCCAAACGGTACCTGAACTAACTCAGATCGGAAGGTTGAGAGTTCTATCCCCGGGCCGAGTCATACCAAAGACTGTAAAAATGGGTCCCCATGCATCTCTGCTGGGAACTCAGCAGGAGATAGATTGGGGGTAAAGCCCTGTAACAGACAATTGTCCTGTCCAGGGGGTGTACTGGTACATCAAGCTGTCTCACTACAGAAACAGGAGATAGACTAGAGTCCTGTCCAGGGGGTGAACTGGTACATCAAGCTGTCTCACTACAGAAACAGGAGATAGACTAGTGTCCTGTCCAGGGGGTGTCCTGGTACATCAAGCTGTCTCCCTACAGAAACAGGATATAGACTAGTGTCCTGTCCAGGGGGTGTACTGGTACATCAAGCTGTCTCCCTACAATGCTCCTATGAGCCATTCTGGCTCGTACAAGGCTATTTACTTAGATGTGGCACACTATTCCCTACATAGTGCACTACTCTGGCCAAAAGTAGTGCACTATGTAGGGAATAGGGCACCATTTCAGATTAATCCCCAGACACCAACTCTGTTAAAACTGAACTCATACAGTCTGGACAGCACAGCTTCACTCAGACCTAAAGCCAACTAGATTATAGACAATCACACCTCACTAACTGGTACAGGAAATACTAAAGATAATCACACCTCACTAACTGGTACAGGAAATACTAAAGATAATCACACCTCACTAACTGGTACAGGAAATACTAAATATAATCACACCTCACTAACTGGTACAGGAAATACTAAAGATAATCACACCTCACTAACTGGTACAGGAAATACTAAAGATAATCACACCTCACTAACTGGTACAGGAAATACTAAAGATAATCACACCTCACTAACTGGTACAGGAAATACTAAAGATAATCACACCTCACTAACTGGTACAGGAAATACTAAAGATAATCACACCTCACTAACTGGTACAGGAAATACTAAAGATAATCACACCTCACTAACTGGTACAGGAAATACTAAAGATAATCACACCTCACTAACTGGTACAGGAAATACTAAAGATAATCACACCTCACTAACTGGTACAGGAAATACTAAAGATAATCACATCTCACTAACTGGTACAGGAAATACTAAAGATAATCACATCTCACTAACTGGTACAGGAAATACTAAAGATAATCACATCTCACTAACTGGTACAGGAAATACTAAAGATAATCACATCTCACTAACTGGTACAGGAAATACTAAAGATAATCACATCTCACTAACTGGTACAGGAAATACTAAAGATAATCACATCGTATCTGTCCTGGAGTGACTGACTGACCGGCTTGCTGACTGGATGACTGGTTGACTGACTGGCTGACTGACCATCTGACTGACTGACTGACTGGTTGATTGACTGACTGGCTGGCTGACCGACTGACTGACTGACTGACTGGCTGACTGGCTGGCTGACTGGCTGGCTGACCGGCTGGCTGGCTGACCGGCTGGCTGGCTGACCGGCTGGCTGGCTGACTGGCTGGCTGGCTGACTGACTGGTTGATTGACTGACTGGCTGGCTGGCTGGCTGACTGACTGACTGGCTGGCTGGCTGGTTGATTGACTGACTGGCTGACTGACTGACTGGCTGACTGGCAGATAGAAAGGGGCCTGTTGGCACTGGGAAAGGTTGAGGAGCAGGACTGGTAAAACACTGGTAAGGTTAGACAGAGTAGAAAGGGATCTGTTGGTAAGGGACCTGTTGGTAAGGGTAGACAGAGTAGAAAGGGATCTGTTGGTAAGGGTAGACAGAGTAGAAAGGGATCTGTTGGTAAGGGTAGACAGTAGAAAGGGATCTGTTGGTAAGGGTAGACCGAGTAGAAAGGGATCTGTTGGTAAGGGTAGACAGAGTAGAAAGGGATCTGTTGGTAAGGGTAGACAGTAGAAAGGGATCTGTTGGTAAGGGTAGACAGTAGAAAGGGATCTGTTGGTAAGGGGAGACAGAGTAGAAAGGGATCTGTTGGTAAGGGGAGACAGAGTAGAAAGGGATCTGTTGGTAAGGGGAGACAGAGTAGAAAGGGATCTGTTGGTAAGGGTAGACAGTAGAAAGGGATCTGTTGGTAAGGGTAGACAGTAGAAAGGGATCTGTTGGTAAGGGTAGACAGTAGAAAGGGATCTGTTGGTAAGGGTAAACAGTAGAAAGGGATCTGCTGGTAAGGGTAGACAGAGTTGAAAGGGACCTGTTGGTAAGGGACCTGTTGGTAAGGGTAGACAGAGTAGAAAGGGATCTGTTGGTAAGGGACCTGTTGGTAAGGGTAGACAGAGTAGAAAGGGATCTGTTGGTAAGGGTAGACAGAGTAGAAAGGGATCTGTTGGTAAGGGTAGACAGTAGAAAGGGATCTGTTGGTAAGGGTAGACCGAGTAGAAAGGGATCTGTTGGTAAGGGTAGACAGAGTAGAAAGGGATCTGTTGGTAAGGGTAGACAGTAGAAAGGGATCTGTTGGTAAGGGTAGACAGTAGAAAGGGATCTGTTGGTAAGGGGAGACAGAGTAGAAAGGGATCTGTTGGTAAGGGGAGACAGAGTAGAAAGGGATGTGTTGGTAAGGGTAGACAGAGTAGAAAGGGATGTGTTGGTAAGGGTAGACAGTAGAAAGGGATCTGTTGGTAAGGGTAGACAGAGTAGAAAGGGATGTGTTGGTAAGGGTAGACAGTAGAAAGGGATCTGTTGGTAAGGGTAAACAGTAGAAAGGGATCTGTTGGTAAGGGTAGACAGTAGAAAGGGACCTGGTGGTAAGGGTAGACAGTAGAAAGGGATCTGTTGGTAAGGGTAGACAGTAGAAAGGGATCTGTTGGTAAGGGTAGACAGAGTAGAAAGGGATCTGCTGGTAAGGGTAGACAGAGTAGAAAGGGATCTGTTGGTAAGGGTAAACAGTAGAAAGGGATGTGTTGGTAAGGGTAGACAGAGTAGAAAGGGATGTGTTGGTAAGGGTAGACAGTAGAAAGGGATCTGTTGGTAAGGGGAGACAGAGTAGAAAGGGACCTGTTGGTAAGGGTAGACAGTAGAAAGGGATCTGTTGGTAAGGGTAGACAGTAGAAAGGGATCTGTTGGTAAGGGTAGACAGTAGAAAGGGATCTGTTGGTAAGGGTAGACAGTAGAAAGGGATCTGGTGGTAAGGGTAAACAGTAGAAAGGGATCTGTTGGTAAGGGTAGACAGTAGAAAGGGATCTGTTGGTAAGGGTAGACAGTAGAAAGGGATGTGTTGGTAAGGGTAGACAGTAGAAAGGGATCTGTTGGTAAGGGTAGACAGTAGAAAGGGATCTGTTGGTAAGGGGAGACAGAGTAGAAAGGGATGTGTTGGTAAGGGTAGACAGTAGAAAGGGATCTGTTGGTAAGGGTAAACAGTAGAAAGGGATCTGTTGGTAAGGGTAGACAGTAGAAAGGGATCTGTTGGTAAGGGTAGACAGTAGAAAGGGATCTGTTGGTAAGGGTAGACAGTAGAAAGGGACCTGGTGGTAAGGGTAGACAGTAGAAAGGGATCTGTTGGTAAGGGTAGACAGTAGAAAGGGATCTGTTGGTAAGGGTAGACAGTAGAAAGGGATCTGTTGGTAAGGGTAGACAGTAGAAAGGGATCTGTTGGTAAGGGTAGACAGTAGAAAGGGATCTGGTGGTAAGGGTAGACAGTAGAAAGGGATCTGTTGGTAAGGGTAGACAGTAGAAAGGGATCTGTTGGTAAGGGTAGACAGAGTAGAAAGGGATCTGTTGGTAAGGGTAAACAGTAGAAAGGGATCTGTTGGTAAGGGGAGACAGAGTAGAAAGGAATCTGTTGGTAAGGGTAGACAGTAGAAAGGGATCTGTTGGTAAGGGTAGACAGTAGAAAGGGATCTGTTGGTAAGGGTAAACAGTAGAAAGGGATCTGTTGGTAAGGGTAGACAGTAGAAAGGGACCTGGTGGTAAGGGTAGACAGTAGAAAGGGATCTGTTGGTAAGGGTAGACAGAGTTGAAAGGGATCTGTTGGTAAGGGTAGACAGTAGAAACGGACCTGGTGGTAAGGGGAGACAGAGTAGAAAGGGACCTGGTGGTAAGGGTAGACAGAGTAGAAAGATATAGGGAGAGGGATTATTCTGTAGAGAGATAGGGCGTTCTGAGGCTTGATAATGACAGGCAGAGTTTAAAGAGGACTGCTTGTGGTGGCCGGCTGGCCAGGTAAAGGACACGTCAGGCTGGATGAGGATCAGGGAGGATCAGGGGGGATAGAGGGGGAGGGGGAGGAGAGGGAAGAGAGAGAAGAGAGTGAGGAGAGGGTGAATAGAGAGGGGGAGAGGGTAGAAAGTGAGAGGGAGGGAGAGAGAGGGGAGAGGGGAGGAGAGGGGAGAGGGAAGAGAGAGAAGAGAGTGGGAAGAGAGTGAATAGAGAGTGGGAGAGGGTAGAAAGTGGGAGAGAGGGAGGGAGGGGGAGAGCAGGAGGAGAGCGGGAGGAGAGGGGAGAGCGGGAGGAGAGGGACCCTCTGGGGCTGGAGAATGCTGGGGAGAAGGGGGAGAGAGGGGTAGGCTAGGAGAGAGAAGGGAGGAGAGGAGGGGGAGGCTGGGAGAGAGAAGGGAGGAGAGTAGGGGAAAGCAGGGGAGGCTAGGAGAGAGAAGGGAGGAGAGTAGGTGGAGAGAGGGGGAGGCTGGGAGAGAGAAGGGAGGAGAGTAGGGGAAAGCAGGGGAGGCTAGGAGAGAGAAGGGAGGAGAGTAGGGGGAAAGCAGGGGAGGCTGGGGCTGTCTGCCATCAGAGCAGGGGGTTGTGGTCCACGTGCCACATCGGTGAGACGGCCCAGTGTACACAGAGAAATATGAGCTAAATACTCTGGTAACACACACAGACCAAGAGAGGCAGAAACACTCACACAGACCAAGAGAGGCAGAAACACACACACAGACCAAGAGAGGTAGAAACACTCACACAGCCCAAGAGAGGCAGAAACACACACAGACCAAGAGAGGTAGAAACACTCACACAGACCAAGAGAGGCAGAAACACACACACAGACCAAGAGAGGCAGAAACACACACAGACAGACCAAGAGAGGCAGAAACACACACACACACAGCCCAAGAGAGGCAGAAACACTCACACAGCCCAAGAGAGGCAGAAACACACACACACAGACCAAGAGAGGCAGAAACACTCACACAGCCCAAGAGAGGCAGAAACACTCACACAGCCCAAGAGAGGCAGAAACACTCACACAGCCCAAGAGAGGCAGAAACACTCACACAGCCCAAGAGAGGCAGAAACACTCACACAGCCCAAGAGAGGCAGAAACACTCACACAGCCCAAGAGAGGCAGAAACACTCACACAGCCCAAGAGAGGCAGAAACACTCACACAGCCCAAGAGAGGCAGAAACACTCACACAGACCAAGAGAGGCAGAAACACACACACAGACCAAGAGAGGCAGAAACACTCACACAGACCAAGAGGCAGAAACACTCACACAGACCAAGAGAGGCAGAAACACACACACACAGACCAAGAGAGGCAGAAACACTCACACAGCCCAAGAGAGGCAGAAACACTCACACAGCCCAAGAGAGGCAGAAACACTCACACAGCCCAAGAGAGGCAGAAACACTCACACAGCCCAAGAGAGGCAGAAACACTCACACAGCCCAAGAGAGGCAGAAACACTCACACAGCCCAAGAGAGGTAGAAACACTCACACAGCCCAAGAGAGGCAGAAACACTCACACAGACCAAGAGAGGCAGAAACACTCACACACAGACCAAGAGAGGCAGAAACACACACAGACCAAGAGAGGCAGAAACACTCACACAGCCCAAGAGAGGCAGAAACACTCACACAGCCCAAGAGAGGCAGAAACACACACACAGACCAAGAGAGGTAGAAACACACACACAGACCAAGAGAGGCAGAAACACTCACACAGACCAAGAGAGGCAGAAACACTCACACAGACTTAAAACATACAGAAACACAGATATTTATATTTAAGCTTTATTTAACTAGGAGAGTCAGTTAAGAACAAATTCTTATTTACAATGACGGCCTACCCCGGCCAAACCCTGACGGCGCTGGGCCAACTGTGCGCCGCCCTATGTGACTGCCAATCACGTCCACAGACGTAAAACAGACAGAAACACAGACGTAAAACAGACAGAAACACAGACGTAAAACAGACAGAAACACAGACGTAAAACAGACAGAAACAGACATAAAACAGACAGAAACACAGACTTAAAATAGACAGAAACACAGACGTAAAACAAACAGCAACACACACACACAATGTCGACACAGAGAGATACCACACACACAGGAGAAGGAAGCATGAAAGAGAGAGGGAGACATGGAATGAAGAATGAGAATAGGAAAATAAGGCGAGAGAAGGAGGGAGGGAGGAAGAGAGGAAGAGAGGTGGGGAGGAAGAGAGGAAGAGAGGGAGAGAGTGAGGAAGGGGGAGAGGTGGGGGTTGGGAGAAGGAATGCTCTGTCATATGTAACATTAGTTTATAGGTACACAGGTTATAAACAGGAATATACCATAGATGAATAACGGTTCTGTCTCCACTGTTTCTCCCAGGGCAGTATAAATGGTCTCAGGTTATAACCAGGAATACACCATAGATTACAGACATGCATTTATACAGGGAACAGGTTAACATTATGGCTCTGGTCTACTATACAGGGAACAGGTTAACATTAGGGCTCTGGTCTACTATACAGGGAACAGGTTAACATTAGGGCTCTGGTCTACTATACAGGGAACAGGTTAACATTAGGGCTCTGGTCTACTATACAGGGAACAGGTTAACATTATGGCTCTGGTCTACTATACAGGGAACAGGTTAACATTAGGGCTCTGGTCTACTATACAGGGAACAGGTTAACATTAGGGCTCTGGTCTACTATACAGGGAACAGGTTAACATTAGGGCTCTGGTCTACTATACAGGGAACAGGGGGGCATTAGGGCTCTGGTCTACTATACAGGGAACAGGTTAACATTAGGGCTCTGGTCTACTATACAGGGAACAGGGGGGCATTAGGGCTCTGGTCTACTATACAGGGAACAGGTTAACATTAGGGGCTCTGGTCTACTATACAGGGAACAGGGGGGCATTAGGGCTCTGGTCTACTATACAGGGAACAGGTTAACATTAGGGCTCTGGTCTACTATACAGGGAACAGGTTAACATTAGGGCTCTGGTCTACTATACAGGGAACAGGGTGCCATTAGGGCTCTGGTCTACTATACAGGGAACAGGTTAACATTAGGGCTCTGGTCTACTATACAGGGAACAGGTTAACATTAGGGCTCTGGTCTACTATACAGGGAACAGGTTAACATTAGGGCTCTGGTCTACTATACAGGGAACAGGTTAACATTAGGGCTCTGGTCTACTATACAGGGAACAGGTTAACATTAGGGCTCTGGTCTACTATACAGGGAACAGGTTAACATTAGGGCTCTGGTCTACTATACAGGGAACAGGTTAACATTAGGGCTCTGGTCTACTATACAGGGAACAGGTTAACATTAGGGCTCTGGTCTACTATACAGGGAACAGGTTAACATTAGGGCTCTGGTCTACTATACAGGGAACAGGTTAACATTAGGGCTCTGGTCTACTATACAGGGAACAGGTTAACATTAGGGCTCTGGTCTACTATACAGGGAACAGGTTAACATTAGGGCTCTGGTCTACTATACAGGGAACAGGTTAACATTAGGGCTCTGGTCTACTATACAGGGAACAGGGTGCCATTAGGGCTCTGGTCTACTATACAGGGAACAGGTTAACATTAGGGCTCTGGTCTACTATACAGGGAACAGGTTAACATTAGGGCTCTGGTCTACTATACAGGGAACAGGTTAACATTAGGGCTCTGGTCTACTATACAGGGAACAGGTTAACATTAGGGCTCTGGTCTACTATACAGGGAACAGGGTGCCATTAGGGCTCTGGTCTACTATACAGGGAACAGGTTAACATTAGGGCTCTGGTCTACTATACAGGGAACAGGTTAACATTAGGGCTCTGGTCTACTATACAGGGAACAGGTTAACATTAGGGCTCTGGTCTACTATACAGGGAACAGGTTAACATTAGGGCTCTGGTCTACTATACAGGGAACAGGGTGCCATTAGGGCTCTGGTCTACTATACAGGGAACAGGTTAACATTAGGGCTCTGGTCTACTATACAGGGAACAGGTTAACATTAGGGCTCTGGTCTACTATACAGGGAACAGGTTAACATTAGGGCTCTGGTCTACTATACAGGGAACAGGTTAACATTAGGGCTCTGGTCTACTATACAGGGAACAGGGTGCCATTAGGGCTCTGGTCTACTATACAGGGAACAGGTTAACATTAGGGCTCTGGTCTACTATACAGGGAACAGGTTAACATTAGGGCTCTGGTCTACTATACAGGGAACAGGTTAACATTAGGGCTCTGGTCTACTATACAGGGAACAGGTTAACATTAGGGCTCAGGTCTACTATACAGGGAACAGGTTAACATTAGGGCTCTGGTCTACTATACAGGGAACAGGTTAACATTAGGGCTCTGGTCTACTATACAGGGAACAGGTTAACATTAGGGCTCTGGTCTACTATACAGGGAACAGGTTAACATTAGGGCTCTGGTCTACTATACAGGGAACAGGGTGCCATTAGGGCTCTGGTCTACTATACAGGGAACAGGTTAACATTAGGGCTCTGGTCTACTATACAGGGAACAGGTTAACATTAGGGCTCTGGTCTACTATACAGGGAACAGGTTAACATTAGGGCTCTGGTCTACTATACAGGGAACAGGTTAACATTAGGGCTCTGGTCTACTATACAGGGAACAGGTTAACATTAGGGCTCAGGTCTACTATACAGGGAACAGGTTAACATTAGGGCTCTGGTCTACTATACAGGGAACAGGTTAACATTAGGGCTCTGGTCTACTATACAGGGAACAGGTTAACATTAGGGCTCTGGTCTACTATACAGGGAACAGGTTAACATTAGGGCTCTGGTCTACTATACAGGGAACAGGGTGCCATTAGGGCTCTGGTCTACTATACAGGGAACAGGTTAACATTAGGGCTCTGGTCTACTATACAGGGAACAGGTTAACATTAGGGCTCTGGTCTACTATACAGGGAACAGGTTAACATTAGGGCTCTGGTCTACTATAGAGGGAACAGGTTAACATTAGGGCTCTGGTCTACTATACAGGGAACAGGGTGCCATTAGGGCTCTGGTCTACTATACAGGGAACAGGTTAACATTAGGGCTCTGGTCTACTATACAGGGAACAGGTTAACATTAGGGCTCTGGTCTACTATACAGGGAACAGGTTAACATTAGGGCTCTGGTCTACTATACAGGGAACAGGTTAACATTAGGGCTCTGGTCTACTATACAGGGAACAGGTTAACATTAGGGCTCTGGTCTACTATACAGGGAACAGGTTAACATTAGGGCTCTGGTCTACTATACAGGGAACAGGTTAACATTAGGGCTCTGGTCTACTATACAGGGAACAGGTTAACATTAGGGCTCAGGTCTACTATACAGGGAACAGGTTAACATTAGGGCTCTGGTCTACTATACAGGTAACAGGTTAACATTAGGGCTCTGGTCTACTATACAGGGAACAGGTTAACATTAGGGCTCTGGTCTACTATACAGGGAACAGGGGGGCATTAGGGCTCTGGTCTACTATACAGGGAACAGGGTGCCATTAGGGCTCTGGTCTACTATACAGGGAACAGGGGGGCATTAGGGCTCTGGTCTACTATACAGGGAACAGGTTAACATTAGGGCTCTGGTCTACTATACAGGGAACAGGTTAACATTAGGGCTCTGGTCTACTATACAGGGAACAGGTTAACATTAGGGCTCTGGTCTACTATACAGGGAACAGGTTAACATTAGGGCTCTGGTCTACTATACAGGGAACAGGGTGCCATTAGGGCTCTGGTCTACTATACAGGGAACAGGTTAACATTAGGGCTCTGGTCTACTATACAGGGAACAGGTTAACATTAGGGCTCTGGTCTACTATACAGGGAACAGGTTAACATTAGGGCTCTGGTCTACTATACAGGGAACAGGTTAACATTAGGGCTCTGGTCTACTATACAGGGAACAGGGTGCCATTAGGGCTCTGGTCTACTATACAGGGAACAGGTTAACATTAGGGCTCTGGTCTACTATACAGGGAACAGGTTAACATTAGGGCTCTGGTCTACTATACAGGGAACAGGTTAACATTAGGGCTCTGGTCTACTATACAGGGAACAGGTTAACATTAGGGCTCTGGTCTACTATACAGGGAACAGGGTGCCATTAGGGCTCTGGTCTACTATACAGGGAACAGGTTAACATTAGGGCTCTGGTCTACTATACAGGGAACAGGTTAACATTAGGGCTCTGGTCTACTATACAGGGAACAGGTTAACATTAGGGCTCTGGTCTACTATACAGGGAACAGGTTAACATTAGGGCTCTGGTCTACTATACAGGGAACAGGGTGCCATTAGGGCTCTGGTCTACTATACAGGGAACAGGTTAACATTAGGGCTCTGGTCTACTATACAGGGAACAGGTTAACATTAGGGCTCTGGTCTACTATACAGGGAACAGGTTAACATTAGGGCTCTGGTCTACTATACAGGGAACAGGTTAACATTAGGGCTCAGGTCTACTATACAGGGAACAGGTTAACATTAGGGCTCTGGTCTACTATACAGGGAACAGGTTAACATTAGGGCTCTGGTCTACTATACAGGGAACAGGTTAACATTAGGGCTCTGGTCTACTATACAGGGAACAGGTTAACATTAGGGCTCTGGTCTACTATACAGGGAACAGGGTGCCATTAGGGCTCTGGTCTACTATACAGGGAACAGGTTAACATTAGGGCTCTGGTCTACTATACAGGGAACAGGTTAACATTAGGGCTCTGGTCTACTATACAGGGAACAGGTTAACATTAGGGCTCTGGTCTACTATACAGGGAACAGGTTAACATTAGGGCTCTGGTCTACTATACAGGGAACAGGTTAACATTAGGGCTCAGGTCTACTATACAGGGAACAGGTTAACATTAGGGCTCTGGTCTACTATACAGGGAACAGGTTAACATTAGGGCTCTGGTCTACTATACAGGGAACAGGTTAACATTAGGGCTCTGGTCTACTATACAGGGAACAGGTTAACATTAGGGCTCTGGTCTAC
>NC_059445.1:3604023-3641523 GCF_905237065.1 Salmo salar
TAATACCGAAGCTGAAAACAATTATTGGAATTGTTCAGGAAATAACTTTTACAACAACTACCAACATATGTGCATTATGTAGGGGATAGGGGATAATTTGGGACGCATCCATTTCCCGGTTTGGTGAGAGCGCGGGTAGGTTGTAGTGTAGTGTTCAAGCTCAATGACTTCCCATTACATTGGATCGGATAAGTTAATAACTTTCATTTAACACTGGCCTTTATTTATTATTTCTTTATTGAAGAACCGGCCTATATGGGAACGATGATTAAACCTAAAAGATCTTTTGGACGAATTACAATAAAATATGTTTTTTTAAATCACGAGATCCCACTTGGCACAGACGTTATTTCAACGTCTAATTTTGATTTATGTTTCAACTTTTCAACTATTGTGAATTCGATGTGAAACTGCGACAACAACAAAAAGTCACCGTGTCATTGGATTTAGGTTCAAAGTTAGGTAAACAAATTTGGAAAGGAATTTACCTTGTTGACATTGTGCAAATCCAATGGGTTGTCCACGTTGATTCAACGTCTTCACATTCATTTCTTTGGTTGAAATGACGTACAAACAAACTTTGATTCAACCAGTTTTTGCCCAGTGCGGATATGACGGATGACCGGTCCGCCTATTAAAGGACTCAGGCTAGACGTAGTAGGCGAAGTGGTTGTTTTCAACATTCAAATTCAAGGTATTTCGAGTGATAATAGGCATAACCATAATAACCCGAATGAATCACCATAATCTAACGGAGTGAAACAATGCGTCTTCTATCAAGGACACCTGACAGGTTAATCCGCTCGTAAATGATCAGACGTTGTTAGGATACACATGAAATGACAAATCCGACTTGACAAAACCGTATCATTTTACTAATATTTAGCACAAAGAATAAACCTAAAAACAGGCCAAGTATTATTTTATTTTTTTTATCAAGAATGTGATTAATTCGGGCAGGAGAAGAAAAAAAAAGTACATTTAACATTGTTTTTATCGAATACAGTGTCAATGCGGCATGGCTGCAGGAATGTTTTTACAATGATGACCTAGAGAAAACCTCTGCATTGGATCCCGTAAATAAGTCGTACTGCTCTTTGTGTTATTGAATTAGTTGATTACTTTATTTTCTGTGGATGAATTCAATCAACTATTATAGTATAAATTGGGCTTAATGACGACGTAAACAAATTATTTTCTGTGTAAGGTTTTATTTTTTAATTATGTGCCACAAATTCTCATTCATTTCTTACGATATTTTAATGGTCAA
Source organism: Salmo salar (assembly GCF_905237065.1). Lineage (NCBI taxonomy): Eukaryota > Metazoa > Chordata > Actinopteri > Salmoniformes > Salmonidae > Salmo > Salmo salar. The sequence continues at coordinate 3,605,294 of NC_059445.1, forward strand.
CCCAAAAGACGGATTGAAATACAAATGATGTGTAAATTCACTGGGCCTATATGACAATATATTTGGGGGTTGTAATTATGAGCTGCATTAATAAACAATGTAAGAGATGGATTGTATGTCTAATCAGTTTGCGCTCAAGTTTTAAACAATGCAGCATTTAATTTTGTTCACCAAAACAGGCTTTCAATACTTCAGTAAATAAATAAAAGTAGCCTAAGTAAATAAATAAATTAACTCATACTGTAACTCCTAAAATATATAACATTACAATTATATCGGCTAATTTTTTTTTCTTCCCTTGTAGAACAAAGATTAAGAGATGTAAATGTAAGACCCCAAAAATCCATCCACCCTTCTACGCACTCAGTCCAACCACCCACCCCAAAAATACAAGACGTCATCAACAATGAACCACGCGCTATTACGGCCTTCACTCCAACCAGACGTGACAGGTGCGTGACCTCTCTATGCACCGGGGTCATACTACCGTTTTATTCACGTTATTGAGTGTCGTGTAAAGAGGAGCGTGCTCTCTGATCCGTGGTCAAAGGCTAACTCTGGCCTATAGGTACTATGGGGGACAGAGAGGGGGTAGGGGGGAGAGAGAGGGAGAAAGGCGAGAGAGAGAAAGAGAAAGGCGCGGTGAGGAGAGCCAGTGGTCCCGGTAAAGGTCACCGCTGCCGCTGACTCCATTGAGAGAGAGAGAGAGAGAGAGAGAGAGAGAGAGAGAGAGAGAGGGGGGTCTCTGTTAAGGTCCTCACTGCTGCTGACTCCATTGAGAGAGAGAGAGAGAGAGAGAGAGAGAGAGAGAGAGAGAGAGAGAGGTCTCTGTTAAGGTCATCACTGCTGCTGACTCCATTGAGAGAAATAATGAAGAAATAAATAAGAAATATTAAAAGCGTGTCTGGTTGCCATATCAACCAGAAGGGTAAAAGCGGACTTCAGCGATCATCTTAATATTTCTATGGAGGATGATGAGACTGTGTTTTTCAGTAGGAAAGTCCATATGAACTTAAACCATAATTAATGCACAATAACAGGTATAGTTCAGAACACTGGCAACTCGATGAGCTGGATTACATACACGAAAAAGTCTAAACATTCTGTGTTATTTAAAAAATCTGTTATAGTCGATCTCGGCTGTTCTTGACTACCTGAGTATAGTAACATCATTTAATAGTTCAGTCATTTAGCAAACGCTCTTATACAGAGCGAGTTACAAGGGCAATTAAATAGGGTTTTCAATAAGGTTAGTGTCTTGCTCAAGGGCACATCGACTGATTTCCACCTCGTCGACTCGGGGAGTCGAACCGCCAGGCTTCTTTTAACATAATTCCTCTCATGCCGGTCCCAGGCTAGTGGGGGGTTGTAGGGCTAGTCGTTTTATGGAACTGGTGTTTTAGGCCGACGTGTTTTGTCTGTAATATTTATGTCAGTAGGGTATAGGTCTTAGATACCTTTCTTTTCCGTGTCCAGACCGAAATGAAATCCAAATGATGTTGGATGTATTGTAGGTCTATAGGACCGAAGTTGAAAGCAAAGCAATAAGCCCATAGCCGTAATTTTTACACGATAATAAGAATTTACATTGTGATAGTATGTTTTATTTTTTTATTTAACCTTTATTTAAATAGGCAAGTCAGTTAAGAACAATTTGTTATTTACAATGACGGCCTACACCCAGGCATACCTGGGTGTAGGCCGTCATATGCTCGGGGAAAAAAAATCTAATTTACGGGTCACTTATTGGAAATATTAAACTATAGCCGAAATTTAGTATAGACTTCCTAGCTAAGGTTTATTAACATACAGTCAAGACGACAGGGTCATAACATTACACAGTGCACTAATAATACACAAACAGAATGGAGAGACAAAATAACAAAACATATTTAGCCTATATACTCCCACAGGTAAGCCTACATTAATTAGCCTGTAGAGCTGGAAAATATTGACCTAAAATCCATATTGCGGTAAATTGCCTGAATTGAAGCGATAATGATAAATAAAACGATACGTGTATAACTTTAACACGCACTACAGCATTTTTAAATGGTATTATGCACTACTACCAGTGTGATGGTTGTAGACAGACATTGTTCCATTAACAAGAACCCGTATTAACACTCATATCATTTCTCTAGTGAAGGCTTCTCATCTGTAAGGAATGATATCAGCAAAATACCAGCGATAAATGATCAGGGTGCTTTGTGTGGATCAGTAGCTGTTTATCGTCCCTGCTCTACAATAGAACCAATTAACGCTTTACGCAGAGCTACACGCAGAGATATACGCAGAGCTACACGCAGAGATATGCGCAGAGCTACACGCAGAGATATACGCAGAGCTACACGCAGAGATATACGCAGAGCTACACGCAGAGATATGCGCAGAGCTACACGCAGAGATATGCGCAGAGCTACACGCAGAGATATACGCAGAGCTACACGCAGAGATATGCGCAGAGCTACACGCAGAGATATACGCAGCGCATTTTTCGTCTACAAGAAGAAAATGGGCTCAAAAGCATCAAAACTATGATGCTTTTGGAGTCCCTTTTTTTTAGAGCCTACATGACAAGCAGCGTACTGCATTTTCCCGGTTAGCCAATAGGCGGTGGTGTATGTACAGTAGTAGATACGGACGGCTCTTCCTTTCCGCATATAGCGCTGTGGAACCATACGGGACCCGCGAGGAGGACGACTGTGCTCTCTATCTCTTCCTGTATTTTCATTTGCCTCCTAATTGACCCAAATAAAGGCTCTTTCACTGACTGACTGGGGGTGGGGGGGTCTCCCTGGCCCCGGAGGTGCACGCAGGCACACACACGCGCGCACTCGGCAGTAGCTGAGGGGAGGCGAGAGGCGAGTCCCCGTCAGACAGAGTAATTCTCAAATGGTACCCTATTTATTTTATAGTGCATACCTTTGACCAGGGTCTGTAAGGGTGTGGTCAAAAGTAGTGCACTGTGTAAGGGATAGAGTGCCATTTGCGACGGAAACCTCTCTCCTCTCCTGCAGTAATCCCATTTGCTATTGTGCTTGTCCAATCAGCGGATACCCTCCGCTCGTCAACCGTTGACTTGACTCTCTTCCCGCTGTAGGCTACTTCCTCTCCGGTCTCTGCCCGGTGCTGTGCTGGCGCCACGGAGCTCCAGGGCCTCCCTGGTAACAATTTCCACGTTTCGGTAAGGATTTATCATTTATAAACAGGGGAGAATGGAGAAACCCGTTTGAGATGGTGCTTTTAAGCTCTGGCCGGGACACACATCAACAACGAAAATAACCGTTTTGTTGTGCGGAGTAATAGAACACACGTGCTCGTCGTCAACAGTATTGACGGGTTGGACGGACGCAGGAGGACCCGTCCTAATTGTTTTATTCGAGTGGCCAGGAAATGTGCATATTTTCTCAACTAAAAACATCATGCACGACAAGGCGACAGACACTCAGGCTTCGACAACGTCAAAAGTCTCCTCGTTTTACATCGAAAACCTACTCGGCTCGAGGAAGAATGGAGAGTCAACGTATTTCAACCGACAGGTCAACAACAACAACAACAACAACAACAGCCAGTATAGTAGCAGGACCGCGGAGGAGAGTATGGAGAGGAATGAGATGGTCTACCCTAGCCGAGTCTTAGCGGGACATCCCAGCCAAGTGGCCGGTCAAGAGGCAGCCTGCTCCGGCCTCGGCGCCGAGGGTTCCCCCCGGAGAGACTCCCAGTTAGAACGGTACAGAGCAGCCGTTAACGTCAAACCACTCAGTCTCAAAAGGTCCAGCAGTAAGTAGCCTATATCTTTATTTTAATGGCTAAATAGTTGTGTTTAATTGTTTTTTCACTGTATATCGAATATACGGCATGAGTTCCATTGTAAATAAAACGCCCAAAGAGTCATCGTTTAAATGTGACTGCATGGGCAATACAGTAATCTGTCTGTATTCCGTTAGATAAATATTCCTATAATTATCTTTGACTGCATGATAGAAGCTGGTAGGATGCTGTATATTGTGTATATAAAAAACAGCTTCTCATTGCGATCAAAGGGTTTGAATGGCCCAGTTATATTAGGCTGTAACAACACGAGGTTTTAGGCCTGTAGCCTACATCTAGGGCCTAGAACATCCCATAATAACCTTTATTTAATCAGTCCCATTCAGGTAAAACAAAACAAAAACTATTTTACCAGGGAGACCTGCCAAGGTGGTTTAACCACATTTCTCCTTGCATGTCGCAGTAAGTACATGTAACTACATCTGCGACAAGAACATCTCACAATATGTTACTTCTGTATCGCGGTCGTGATAGTCCTATCGCGCATCATGGCTAAGCCTATATCTCTAATTACGCATTCTGCCTGTCACTATGGACGCATCGCAAATGGAACCCTATTCCCTATATAGTACACTACTTTTAACCAGGGCCCTATGGGTGGGTCAGTGTTACGTTAGACCAAACTCGGTGCCATATGGCCATATGCCCTGGTTAAAAGTAGTGCACTATGTAGGGAATAGGGTGCCATATTGGGATTGTCTGGTCCTGTCTGGTCAGCCTGTCTAGTGATAGAGGGAAGTGTTCTCTGGTCCTGTCTGGTCAGCCTGTCTACTGATAGAGGGAAGTGTTCTCTGGTCCTGTCTGGTCATCCTGTCTACTGATAGAGGGAAGTGTTCCCTGGTCCTGTCTGGTCTGCCTGTCTACTGATAGAGGGAAGTGTTCTCTGGTCCTGTCTGGTCAGCCTGTCTACTGATAGAGGGAAGTGTTCTCTGGTCCTGTCTGGTCATCCTGTCTACTGATAGAGGGAAGTGTTCCCTGGTCCTGTCTGGTCTGCCTGTCTACTGATAGAGGGAAGTGTTCTCTGGTCCTGTCTGGTCAGCCTGTCTACTGATAGAGGGAAGTGTTCTCTGGTCCTGTCTGGTCAGCCTGTCTACTGATAGAGGGAAGTGTTCCCTGGTCCTGTCTGGTCAGCCTGTCTACTGATAGAGGGAAGCGTCCCCTGGTCCTGTCTGGTCAGCCTGTCTACTGATAGAGGGAAGTGTTCTCTGGTCCTGTCTGGTCAGCCTGTCTACTGATAGAGGGAAGTGTTCTCTGGTCCTGTCTGGTCAGCCTGTCTACTGATAAAGGGAAGCGTCCCCTGGTCCTGTCTGGTCAGCCTGTCTACTGATAGAGGGAAGTGTTCTCTGGTCCTGTCTGGTCAGCCTGTCTACTGATAGAGGGAAGTGTTCTCTGGTCCTGTCTGGTCAGCCTGTCTACTGATAGAGGGAAGTGTCCCCTGGTCCTGTCTGGTCAGCCTGTCTACTGATAGGGGGAAGTGTTCTCTGGTCCTGTCTGGTCAGCCTGTCTACTGATAGAGGGAAGTGTTCTCTGGTCCTGTCTGGTCAGCCTGTCTACTGATAGAGGGAAGTGTTCTCTGGTCCTGTCTGGTCAGCCTGTCTACTGATAGAGGGAAGTGTTCTCTGGTCCTGTCTGGTCAGCCTGTCTACTGATAGAGGGAAGTGTTCTCTGGTCCTGTCTGGTCAGCCTGTCTACTGATAGAGGGAAGTGTTCTCTGGTCCTGTCTGGTCAGCCTGTCTACTGATAGAGGGAAGTGTTCTCTGGTCCTGTCTGGTCAGCCTGTCTACTGATAGAGGGAAGTGTTCTCTGGTCCTGTCTGGTCAGCCTGTCTAGTGATAGAGGGAAGCGTCCCCTGGTCCTGTCTGGTCAGCCTGTCTACTGATAGAGGGAAGTGTTCTCTGGTCCTGTCTGGTCAGCCTGTCTACTGATAGAGGGAAGCGTCCCCTGGTCCTGTCTGGTCAGCCTGTCTACTGATAGAGGGAAGTGTTCTCTGGTCCTGTCTGGTCAGCCTGTCTACTGATAGAGGGAGAGGGTTAACGAGTCCAGGGCCCTGGTAAAAAGTATGCTTCATTTGGCAAAGCTAACAGAAGCAGCGAGCTAGTGTTTGGAACCCCCCCACCTTCTGTCTCTGTCTCTCTCTCTCTCTCTCTCTCTCTCTCTCTCTCTCTCTCTCTCTCTCTCTCTCTCTCTCTCTCTCTCTCTCTCTCTCTCTCTCTCTCTCTCTCTCTCTGTTTGTCTCTCTGTCTCTGTCTCTCTCTCTCTCTCTCTCTGTCTCTGTCTCTCTCGTTGTCTCTCTCTCTCGCTCTCTCTCTCTCTCTCTCTCTGTGTCTGTCTCTCTGTCTCTGTCTCTCTCGTTGTCTCTCTCTCTCGCTCTCTGTACCAGCAGTCATTCCAAACTCATTAAAGGCTCTAGAGTGTAATTAGTTTGTCCGAGTGGATGACCCAGGGGGACAGGGGACTTGGTCTCTTCAGAACAGCCATACAGGCACAAGGTTATATCCCATCGCACCCTATTCTCTATACTTTGGAGTCCTATGGGCCCTGGTCTAAAGTAGTGCACTAGAGTCCTATGTGCCCTGGTCACTAGTAGTTCACTATATAGGGAATAGGGCTCTGGTCACTAGTAGTTCACTATATAGGGAATAGGGCTCTGGTCTAAAGTAGTTCACTATATAGGGAACAGGGCTCTGGTCTAAAGTAGTTCACTATATAGGGAATAGGGCTCTGGTCTAAAGTAGTTCACTATATAGGGAATAGGGCTCTGGTCACTAGTAGTTCACTATATAGGGAATAGGGCTCTGGTCACTAGTAGTTCACTATATAGGGAATAGGGCTCTGGTCACTAGTAGTTCACTATATAGGGAATAGGGCCCTGGTCACTAGTAGTTCACTATATAGGGAATAGGGCTCTGGTCTAAAGTAGTTCACTATATAGGGAATAGGGCTCTGGTCTAAAGTAGTTCACTATATAGGGAATAGGGCTCTGGTCACTAGTAGTGCACTATATAGGGAATAGGGCTCTGGTCTAAAGTAGTTCACTATATAGGGAATAGGGCTCTGGTCACTAGTAGTTCACTATATAGGGAATAGGGTTCTGGTCTAAAGTAGTTCACTATATAGGGAATAGGGCTCTGGTCTAAAGTAGTTCACTATATAGGGAATAGGACTCTGGTCACTAGTAGTTCACTATATAGGGAATAGGGCCCTGGTCACTAGTAGTTCACTATATAGGGAATAGGGCTCTGGTCACTAGTAGTTCACTATATAGGGAATAGGGCTCTGGTCACCAGTAGTTCACTATATAGGGAATAGGGCTCTGGTCACTAGTAGTTCACTATATAGGGAATAGGGTTCTGGTCTAAAGTAGTTCACTATATAGGGAATAGGGCTCTGGTCACTAGTACTTCACTATATAGGGAATAGGGCTCTGGTCACTAGTAGTGCACTATATAGGGAATAGGGCTCTGGTCACTAGTAGTTCACTATATAGGGAATAGGGCTCTGGTCACTAGTAGTTCACTATATAGGGAATAGGGCTCTGGTCTAAAGTAGTTCACTATATAGGGAATAGGGCTCTGGTCACTAGTAGTTCACTATATAGGGCTCTGGTCTAAAGTAGTTCACTATATAGGGATTAGGGCTCTGGTCACTAGTAGTTCACTATATAGGGAATAGGGCTCTGGTCACTAGTAGTTCACTATATAGGGAATAGGGCTCTGGTCTAAAGTAGTTCACTATATAGGGAATAGGGCTCTGGTCACTAGTAGTTTCACTATATAGGGAATAGGGCTCTGGTCACTAGTAGTTCACTATATAGGGAATAGGGCTCTGGTCACTAGTAGTTCACTATATAGGGAATAGGGCTCTGGTCTAAAGTAGTTCACTATATAGGGAATAGGGCTCTGGTCACTAGTAGGTCACTATATAGGGAATAGGGCTCTGGTCACTAGTAGGTCACTATATAGGGAATAGGGCTCTGGTCACTAGTAGTTCACTATATAGGGAATAGGGCTCTGGTCTAAAGTAGTTCACTATATAGGGAATAGGGCTCTGGTCACTAGTAGTTCACTATATAGGGAATAGGGCTCTGGTCACTAGTAGTTCACTATATAGGGAATAGGGCTCTGGTCTAAAGTAGTTCACTATATAGGGAATAGGGCTCTGGTCACTAGTAGTTTCACTATATAGGGAATAGGGCCCTGGTCACTAGTAGTTCACTATATAGGGAATAGGGCTCTGGTCACCAGTAGTTCACTATATAGGGAATAGGGCTCTGGTCACTAGTAGCTCACTATATAGGGAATAGGGCTCTGGTCACCAGTAGTTCACTATATAGGGAATAGGGCTCTGGTCACTAGTAGCTCACTATATAGGGAATAGGGCTCTGGTCTAAAGTAGTTCACTATATAGGGAATAGGGCTCTGGTCACTAGTAGTTCACTACATAGGGAATAGGGCTCTGGTCACTAGTAGTTCACTATATAGGGAATAGGGCTCTGGTCACTAGTAGTTCACTATATAGGGAATAGGGCTCTGGTCACTAGTAGTTCACTATATAGGGAATAGGGCTCTGGTCACTAGTAGCTCACTATATAGGGAATAGGGCTCTGGTCTAAAGTAGTTCACTATATAGGGAATAGGGCTCTGGTCACTAGTAGTTCACTATATAGGGAATAGGGCTCTGGTCACTAGTAGTTCACTATATAGGGAATAGGGCTCTGGTCACTAGTAGTTCACTATATAGGGAATAGGGCTCTGGTCACTAGTAGTTCACTATATAGGGAATAGGGCTCTGGTCTAAAGTAGTTCACTATATAGGGAATAGGGCTCTGGTCACTAGTAGTTTCACTATATAGGGAATAGGGCCCTGGTCACTAGTAGTTCACTATATAGGGAATAGGGCTCTGGTCACCAGTAGTTCACTATATAGGGAATAGGGCTCTGGTCACTAGTAGCTCACTATATAGGGAATAGGGCTCTGGTCTAAAGTAGTTCACTATATAGGGAATAGGGCTCTGGTCACTAGTAGTTCACTATATAGGGAATAGGGCTCTGGTCACTAGTAGTTCACTATATAGGGAATAGGGCTCTGGTCACTAGTAGTTCACTATATAGGGAATAGGGTGGGGTTTGGAGCTCATTCTGCTATTAAGAATGCGTAGGCCTCCTGACCACCTTGGTCAGCTTGGTTATCTCTCCATCAGATATTTATCCATCCTGTTCTCTCCATCAGATATCTCTCCATCAGATATCTCTCCATTAGATATCTCTCCATCAGATATCTCTCCATCAGATATCTCTCCATTAGATATCTCTCCATCAGTTATCTCTCCATCAGATATCTCTCCATCAGATATCTCTCCATCAGTTATCTCTCCATCAGTTATCTCTCCATCAGTTATCTCTCCATCAGATATCTCTCCATCAGTTATCTCTCCATCAGTTATCTCTCCATCAGATATCTATCCATCAGATATCTCTCCATCAGATATCTCTCCATCAGATATCTCTCCATCAGATATCTCTCCATTAGATATCTCTCCATCAGTTATCTCTCCATCAGATATCTCTCCATCAGATATCTCTCCATCAGTTATCTCTCCATCAGTTATCTCTCCATCAGTTATCTCTCCATCAGATATCTATCCATCAGATATCTCTTCATCCTGTTACTCTTTAAGCTCAAAGAATAACTATAGCTATAGGCCTATATTTTAACCCTTTGTTTTTATGGCCAACTTCTGTTCTCAGCAACAGCCTATTGAAATCATTCTGACTTTGATGCCATGTGTCCGTATTCGATTCACATTTTATTCCTGTTGTATTTTTTTCCCACAGATCCCAAAGAGGACAGTAGATGCTCAGATGACCGTTGCTGCTCCCACTCAGCCTGCGACCGAGACTCTGTCTCTCCCGCGGTGTCAGAAGAACCCACTGAAGGCAGCGACAAAACGGGACGGAAAACGGCGGCAACCAGCCTGACCGACGACAACGACGAGACGCAGAACGCCTTTGACGATCAGTCGGACCCGGAAGCCCCTCTGGACCTGAGCTCTGTCCGGAAGAAGAAAACCAGAACCGTTTTTAGTCGGAGTCAGGTGTTTCAGTTGGAGTCGACGTTCGATATGAAACGGTACCTCAGCAGTTCTGAACGGGCAGGTATCGCGGCCTCCCTCCAGTTAACGGAAACGCAGGTGAAAATCTGGTTCCAGAATCGACGGAACAAATGGAAGAGACAGTTGGCCGCGGATCTAGAGGCCGTAAACGTTTCCCACTCGTCCCAACGGATAGTCAGAGTTCCGATTCTATATCACGAAAACTCCACGCCCTCGACGTTTGGTTTCGACATCAACGTGTCCCAGGTCTCCTCACCTTTGATGAGTTTCTCAAACCCTGTGAACTATCCCTTCTCCTCATTCGCTCACTCCATGAGTTTACTACGCTCGCAAATGACCGGGTTGGTGTAAACACCATTATCGAGCTTTCGTTTTGTTTTTCTTCACGTCATGTCATTATTTATTCAATTATTGAAAATAGAGAATCGTGCAATAACAATAACTGCAATGGCCGCAGAAAACTATACAAGGAAAACAGTTTGAAGAAATGACCTTTGGGCTTACAATTGATCGCGGTGTTTTTAAATGTTGTAATTGTATTAAACTTTACACATCTACTTTTATTATATTATCGCCACACTAGATAATGATAGTGTTGTGCCGGCCCACATTGTTATGTTTTTTAATACACACTTATTTGTGCAAAGACTTTTATATTCAAAGCCAGTTTCTAACGTCACTTTTTTTCCCCACAATATAGCTCTCTAAATAAACGAATCACAAGAGATGAGTGACGTGTGTGTGTGTGTGTGTGTGTGTGTGTGTGTGTGTGTGTGTGTGTGTGTGTGTGTGTGTGTGTGTGTGTGTGTGTGTGTGTAGTTGAACCTACATGACTGTGATATTAGGTTGCTTCTTGGGGAAAAAGTGTCCGTCTGGATTTTAATGATTTGTAGCCTACAGTTGATCAATCCATGTGAAATTGTAAGTAGTAATTTGATTGTAATTTGATCGGAATTTACCCAATCTTTTGGCTCCTACCTGACTATAGACTACAAATATAGACTACCACATCTTATTTCGCCATTTTTACTTCCGTCGAATAGACGCCAAGGAGGACAGAATAGATAGTATGCAGCTAACTACACAAGTCCTCCTCCGCAGCGCTGGTTCTGACACATATCAGCGGAAAAGCCTTCACTTAATACACGTTCATTTTACAAGTTACAACATGAGGTGTGTAGCCTAAAACTCTAGGGGAGCGGAGAACAAAACCAAAATGCCTATTCGAAAAGATATATATAAATATATATATTTATTTAAAAAAAGAAGCTCGCGACCCGTTTCCATTTTTTACCCCTGGGGGGAAAAAACATTTGACTTCATTGAATTATTTTACATTTTAAACATGGCCTTGCCCGGCATGCAGGCCTAACATGCTCTCTGCCCTACAACTGAACTGCCCTCCTCACTTTGTGGGGAGAAAAAACACCCGTCTCTTCATTAGAGGAAATATGGTTTGATGTCATCATTCATATTTATAAACACACGGGGTCATCGAAAGGACAAATGAATTATAGGCACTATTATATAATATGACATCACGCTACTACAACTCCAGGCCTGAGCTGGCTGGCAGCTGCCAAGTTGTGAATGTGGGCCTCAGTAGACTAGACTACTGTATAAGAAACTGTTGAACAATATAGTTGGTTTATAGACCTATATGGTAGGCCTCATATTTCTATATGGCCCGTAGTAGGCTAGTATGGCCAGGTCGCAGTTGGAAAGGAGAACTTGTTCTCAACTGGACTACCTGGTTAAATAAAGGTTAAATATAAAAATTATATTTTATTTATTTACAAAACAGGTAGACGTTTTATTCAGAGGATTCACGGACTCACTAAAGTAGCCTTTCTTATAATCCGAACTAATAGGCTTTATGTGTGTAATGTGGAGATTATAGCATTACTGTCAACAACGCTTTTACTTTGTTGTCATAAATATGTATTAATTATGATTAAACATTCAGGAGCCTCTGCCTGTATGTGGGAGACGCCATTCCTTCGGGAGAAGGATACATGAGATAACTTCCGAGGACAACACATATTTAGGAGTGAAACAACACAATGCTATCGATATTCATCACAACCAAATCCCATCGAAGACGATAGACGTTTTGCGTTTGGGAGAATGTATGGCCGCGGGGTTTCCCGGATAAAACAACGTACACTAATTCAAATTCCTTCTGCTATGGTTTATCTGTAAAATGGACAAAACATATCGTCACGATTATCATCTCATCAAACAATACAATAGAAGGTTATAGGCCTAGACTTTATTATGGACATTAAACAGTCTTCAATATGCTCAATATCATATGGATAAAAGTAGCCTACCCTAAACACAGTCTAGGTCTATATAAATAAGTGGTCGCAGCGGTCTAAGGCACTGCATCTCAGTGCTAGAGGCGTCACCACAGACACCCTGGTTCGAATCCATGCTGTATCACAACCGGCCGTGATTCGGAGTCCCGCAAGGCGGCGAACAATTGTCCCAGCGTCGTCCGGGTTTGGCCGGTGCAGGCTGTCATTGTAAATAATTATTTACATGCCCAGTTAAAAAGGCCCATGTTCTGCACAATAGAGTTGAGTCTTTCTGACATAATAGTGATTATAGGCCTATACCTCATAGCCTTGTGCAAAACACGGTGGTGTAAAAATACTTTAAAGTACTACTTAAGTAGTTGTTTTTAGGGGGTTTCTGTACTTTACTTTACTATTTATATTGGTGACAACTTTTACTTTTACTTCACTACATTCATAATGAAAATAATGTACTTTTTACTCCATACATTTCCCCTGACACCCAAAATTACTTTTTACATTTTGAATGCTTAGCAGGACAGGAAAATGGTCAAATTCACGCACTTATCAAGAGAACATCCCTGGTCATCTCTACTGCCTCTGATCTGGTGGACTCACTAAACACACATGGTTCGTTTGTTAAATTATGTCTGAGTTTTGGAGTGTGCCCCCTGGCAAACCGTGAATAAAATAAAACAATTAAATGGTTTGGTTTGCTTAGTATAAGGAATTTGAAATGATTTATGCTTTTACTCTCAATACTTAAGTATATTTTATCAATTACTTTTCATACTTCAGTATATTTAAAACCAAATACTTTTAGACTTTTACTCAACTAGTATTTTACTGGGTGACTTTCATTTTTACTTGAGTCATTTTCTATGAAGGTATCTTTACTTTTACTCAAGTAGTATTTTACTGGGTGAATATCAATTTTACTTGAGTCATTTTCTATTAAGGTATCTTTACTGTGACTCAAGTATGACGTTTGGGGACTTTATCCACCGCTGGCTGAATATAGAAGCCTGAAGCGTTCTATTCTATATGTTCTATCAGTTAACGATTTTAGAAGATGCAAATAAATAAAAAGTGCAATGCAGGCCTTAAATGAAATGGAAATGGTAAAACATAGAAATAGACCTAGGCTATTTTAACTTACAGTAAATATTGTGTTCAATATGTTATTCCAGCTAAATGAATGTAAATACTATTTATAATATATTTATATTGGTATTTCTCTTGTCTTTTACTTTGAAAACTACAGCTCATCGAAAAGGCCTGATTAAAACGTGAACTTCATTAATAACGCTTGTTAGTCATATAAAAAAAAGAAAAGTCTGAAACCCCGTAATCCACGTCCCCTTCTCCCAACGACAACACTTCTGGTGAACATCCGGTTTGGACCCGGCCAGAACCAGCTGGTAAGTCTAATAATGATGTATTAGGTAGTCTACCTTCGACGGCAGAACTGTAGGGTCTATAGCTACACATTATACATTCACCAGCCCAAAGCCATGACTGCAGAATAATAAAATAGCATTTTCCTCAAATGCAGAACACCTCAAATTAAATTATTTATAATGAATCCTTTCCATTCTTCATTTCCTAGCCTTTATACCAGATACCAGGCTCAAAAAAAGAAGGGGAAAAACTATGACATTCTACTCCCCTCTCTCTCTCTTCCCCTCCCCTTAATGCAATTGGCCCCTCGCAGGCACTCCTCTTGTCCAATGGACGAGGGCGCACCAACGTTCCATCCGGTCCGTGGAAGTAACAGGCGAGGCAGAGAGAGAGAGAGAGAGAGAGAGAGGCGCGCCGTGAAAGCCCCAGTCCAATCCCCTCATCATCCTCGCACGGAGCAATGGTGCGTGGAGCGTCAAGACGTCGTTAAGAAGAGAGAAAGAGAGTTCTAAGTTCCACTTCTAGAGCGCAGGGACATTTGGTTCCAAAAATTCCTTCCGGGAGAAAAGAGGCCATTTCTCTAAATGATGAGCAAAGTGGACGCGCCATGCAGGCCGACTGCCGCGTCTCTCAAATTCACCATAGACAATATTCTGAACCTGCAGACAAACTCGAGCGGTAACGGTAGGAAGACAGTTGACAGCTGTCATTCCGGTAGCAGGCTACAGAATAGCACGGGGCTGTACTGGTTCGATGACCATCAACGGAGAATGGACCCCGCGACAAGGCTACATGATGCAGGTAGGCAACTGTTGCCTAATATGGTAAAATATGAATGTTTAACACTGCACTGTAGCGGAATAAACTGCCTTTTTGTAGCCTGGTTCAACACATCTGGCCCAATGCAGTTGTACGTGTAGCATAATATTGTAGACTGATAAACTGTCAGCGTCAAACTAAATATATTGCGGAATATAATGTCGGTCCTATTTCCGTTCTCAGAGCCGGATAACGACTGTAGCCCAACCGGAGGACCCAAGGCCATCGCTATCACCCGGGAAGACTCGTTACAGATCACCGACAATTGCTTCGAAAGCGGGGACAGCGGCGACGACTGCTCTTCGACGCATCACACCGGGGACGGTGATAACGGCGGCAAGAAAAAACAACTGATAACCAAGAAAAAACTCGCACCATCTTCTCCAAGAGACAGATCTTTCAGTTGGAATCTACTTTCGATATGAAACGGTATCTTAGCAGTGCCGAGCGCGCCTGCCTCGCCAGTTCTCTCCAGTTAACGGAAACGCAGGTCAAAATCTGGTTCCAGAATCGAAGGAATAAATTGAAAAGACAGATTTCAACAGCGCTAGATGGTCCCAGCGGTGATTTCTCCGACGCCGGTCCGGGGAAGACTCTGCAACTCCCGGCTTTGTACAAAGACAGTAACCTGCTAGGAAGATGCTTGATGCCGATGCCCCTGCCCATCGTATACCCTGGCAGTAGTACGCATTATTTATGTTTTTCCAATGCCAGCAAGTACTTTAGTCTATTCGAAGGAGACGTTGTCCTGTAGACAAGGCCGAGTCTGTTTAAAGGAGACGTAGTCCTATTTAGACTTGGCCTAGTCTGTTCGAAGGAGACGTAGGGTTAGGTCTATATACTTTTCTGCATCATCGCCATAAAGACACTGTTTACAAGGTGATATATATCATGCCAATTTCAGCTTCCGCATTTAGCGTTTTTTTTTTCTTCTTCATCATCATCGTGGTAAAAACATAAGGTCGAGTCTGGCCCATGTAGGCCTTTATAGGCTACTTGTAAGGATAGCCTGTGGACCCAAGGCCTGGCCGATTCTACTTGTCACATTGATAGCCTACGCCAATTGTATTTATTGACAGACATCAACATTGTTGATATAAAACTAAAGAACATATTTGCAGGATATCCTATCACACAAAGACATTCAGAATAACTCCATATTCAGTTTTATGTTATAATAATAGATAGTTGTTTCTGTATTCAGAGTACCAGCGTAGGCCTAAAACAATAGGTCTTATAATCATTTATTCAATTATTATTATTATTATTTTGAATCTGTTATTAACAACAGCATTCCCAGCAGTCTAAACACGGCCAAAGATGGTATTATATTTGCATGCATGTACTGTATTATAATGCATTTTAAGTGAATTAAATTACCTATGTATTTAAAATTAATGTAATGGATATGGATATTTTTGTTTTGTTTACGCATGTTTAAAGTTTATTTCAATTAGAAGTATAACATTCTTATTTCTTCCCAAATCGGCGTAACACTACAATATTGACTGAATCTGTAATAAAAAAAAAATGTTTTTACGTATATAAAAAACATCGTTTGATACAAAGGTTTATGTAAACTATGTTTTGCTGTGTTGTGCCTTAAAAGCCTTCAGTTGTAGGATCTATGGGGAACGGATGTAACGCATTTTGGAGTTGTTTTACAAATCCTATTTACTCTAACACCGTTTAACGTAGAGATGTCATAAACGTCACACAAACAATTAACAATATGTCTGCTAACTATTAGTACGGTTCAAGAACCCCTGTGCTAAATGTGGATTTTTTCACAATTCTGGTATAGAAACACAGAATTCACATTTCATAATAAATCTTATGAAAGCGAAGACAATAGACGCATTGTTGTAACATGCTTGGCGTGTATTAATCTCAAAACACAACATGGTAATCGGATTATCGACAACGACTAGAGAGAGAGATTATCCTGTTTTGTGGAAATATCGCTGATTACAGTCAAGTGCTTTAAGAACCGCTTTACGTTGTAAAATGTTAAACGTTCCTTCTGAAGTAGGTCGTATGTAGGAAAGAGTTGTTGCATAAAGGCCTATGTGCCTATTGTTTTCCTCTGCTTGCGGCGCACAATATTTGACACTTGACAAATACTTTGGGAGTATTTATGCATAAAAGTACACCATTACAACTCGTATATTGCAGGACTATCGGCTTTGGAATCTGCAACAGCACAGCTATAGTCTTAATAACGCGAAAAAGGTGTATTCCGCCCTCCAAATATACAGCGTTAATATAAAATGATGCTGTAACATATTCTACAAGGAGATTGGGCTAAATTCAGCTAAAACAATATGGCCTGTATTGAATTCATTTGACATGTATAATGTGCCCAAGTGAAGCCCCATAGATGCACTTTTATGCACAAACAAATTGGCTAAGTTTCATCAAAACAGCAGGATGTAACAGGGGCGAAAATCTGATATCCACTTTGGAGGGGACAATTGCATGAAATTTTCTCAAGAGCAATTCCTGAGGGGGACACCAAAAGTAGTGCTGTAACACATAGCCTACATTGTAATATGGTAAATGTATATTGAGGAACCAAAGAAATAAGGTGTTTGCCGTACTCCTAAATACCGGTACCCAAAACTACACAACTAATCACAACAGCAATACCATTGCCTTTAACAAATCTTAGATCAGTCACCAGTTTAAGTTGAGAGTGGGGGTATCCATGGCATTTTCCAATTAAGTTCCTATTTTACAAGTCAAAAAAAATTGAGAACCTTTCATAATGTTGCCAAACAAAGACTCAACAAACTTACCTGAGACTCCCTGTCTCTGCCAGTCTGTCCCTGCATATCTGTCCCCAACTCTGCTGTCTGTGTGCCATCTGTTGCCTGCTCTGCCTAATGACATCATTGTGAAACATTTCCATTAGAATTATTTCTTTCTTATGAACATTTTATCAACTAGTCTTTGAGATATTAGGCTACTAGGGTTCTTACTTTGCGTTTTGGTGTATTGAAAAATACTCTGATGTCCGTCTTTTATTTTTCTGCCATTTTTCTACCTGGCTGGCTGGCTGGCTACACACACAGTGTGTAGGTTATTTACAGTAGGAGATGGGCTTCTATCATCTTCAATCATTCTATTTGGGCTTCGATCTAAAAGGTAGCTAGCAAATGTGAAACGGATTAAAATGACAAGAGTTGACAGCTGTATGAGTTCACCATTTACACAACATATGCTGCAACCTTTTGTAATTTTAATCGTTTGTTTCATATTGGCTGGCTTCCAACAATAGCTGAATTTGCAAAGCTAGCTAGCACCAATTCCGTTTCAGTGGTGTTTGCTATAATCTTTGCTACCCGGGTTAAATAAAGGTGAAATAAAATAAATAAATAAAAGTTCCCTTGCGACAATTTAGCTTTTGCAACGAGACCATTAAATATATTTAAGACAATGGTAGATGAGAGTGTAGTTCTGTTCAGTTTGGACTTCAGTTTATCGCTAACCTTATCACAGGGACTTTGAAGCACTAACTTACATCATCTGCATGCTGATTCCATCTTTGACGACGCCACATAAATGGAATAGGTACTAGCTAGCTTAATAGTTAATATTTGCGCGCTAGCTCTGCATATTCAGCTAGTGTGTGTGTGTGCGCGATTGACTGGATGAACCTCACGGCAGTTACGTAGCAAGCTAAGGAACTGGCAGTGGATCAAACCATTGTGAGGCAAAGGGCGGGGGGGTCGCAATCTTTTGAAACTTAAAAACGCGCTATTAAGTGTCTATAATCAGCACAATTGCTTTCATTGCGTATTATTAATATTATTTAAATTACATAGTTATGTTTCAGTGATATATTGGTGGGGACAAATCATATTTTTCCCAGGATGGGAGGGGTCGTGTGTCCCCCTTCCCCCCCGGGATTTCCGCCCTGGGATGTAAGAACAAGGACTTGTCAATTTCACCAGCGCACATTCATTTAGCCATGAAGGTGTAGAATTAGAACGTAGCCGTGACATTCTAATTATATGCCTTTACGGCTTCGTCATTCACACTTCGCGTCGAGACCCACAGTCTTGGTTAAAAGGCCTTGCGCCACAGTCTCCACGCAGGGAAACAGCGAACTGATGGAGCTGCTCGAGCCCTGGCCGTCCGCGCGGGTTATCCGCCCCTGTCCGCCATATCCGCTAGACGCTCTAGGGTCTCCCATGGGAACGCGCCTGCGCACTTTCACCATCAATTGATAAGGACCTCTGTATTTGGCCTAGGTATGTTTCTTTTTAAGGCCTACCTACACAGGTAGGGCTATGTCAGGTGTATACACATGGTGACTAAATGTAAAATGGGAACAAAACAAAAGGAGAATAAGGGACAGACATAGGCTGTAATAAGGTTGGATCTTTGGAAATGTGAGCAGTTTAATAATTTGACATGGGATTAGACATTTAATCATTCCATTGAATTAAACCATCTACAGGATCGGTGTGTCTCCCACCTGGAAGGTTGAGCTAACGTAGGCTAATGAGATTAGCATGAGGTTGTAAGTAACAAGAACATTTCCCAGGACATAGACATATCTGATATGGGCAGAAAGCTTACATTCTTGTTAATCTAACTGCACTGTCCAATTTACAGTAGCTATTACAGTGAAAGAATACCATGCTATTGTTTGAGGAGAGTGCACAATTATGAACATGAAAAGTTATTAATAAACCAATTAGCCACATTTGGACAGTCTTGATACTATTACCACTAGGCAGGTAGCCTTGTGGTTAGAGGAGGCAGGTAGCCTTGTGGTTAGAGGAGGCAGGTAGCCTTGTGGTTAGAGGAGGCAGGTAGCCTAGTGGTTAGAGGAGGCAGGTAGCCATGTGGTTAGTGGAGGCAGGTAGCCTAGTGGTTAGAGGAGGCAGGTAGCCTAGTGGTTAGAGGAGGCAGGTAGCCTAGTGGTTAGAGGAGGCAGGTAGCCTTGTGGTTAGAGGAGGCAGGTTGCCTAGTGGTTAGAGGGGGTAGGTAGCCTAGTGGTTAGAGGAGGCAGTTAGCCTAGTGGTTAGAGGAGGCAGGTAGCCTGGTGGTTAGAGGAGGCAGGTAGCCTGGTGGTTAGAGTGTTGGACTAGTAACGGTAAAGGTTGCTAGATCAAATCCCCGAGCTGACAAGGTAAAAATCTGTCGATCTGCCCCTGAACAAGGCAGTTAACCCACTGTTCCTAGGCCGTCATTGTAAATAAGTATTTGTTCTTAACTGACTTGCCTGGTTAAAAGTTAAATGGCAGGTAGATCTAGGTATACAGAACAGCTTCCTGTTGTCACAGCTGCATTGTGTTGTGTAATCTAGTTATCCTTTGGATGCTTGAGGATCACAAGGGTTGATTTTAAGAGGTGAACCAAACTGTGGCAGCTAGTACATTTTGAATTCAAGGTTACATCAACTATGGAAATCTTTATGATTGTCCTCTTCCTCATTTCCCTCTTCCTCCTTCCTCCTTCCTCTACTGCTCTTCCTCCTTCTGTCACGACTTCCACCGAAGTCGTTTCCTCTCCTTGTTCGGGCGGCGTTCGGCGGTCGGCGTCACCGGTCTTCTCGCCATCGTCGATCCACTTTTCATTTTCCATTTGTTTTGTCTTGTTTTCCTACACACCTGGTTCTCATTTCCCTCATTAAGTGTTGTGTATTTAACCCTCTGTTCCCCCCCATGTCTTTGTGTGGAGTTGTTTGTTGTAAGTGCTTGTGCACATGTTTACTGGTGCGCGTCGTGTTTTTTGTACCCATATTCTGTTGTATTTTTATGCCGTTGGTTTTTGGATTAAACTGCTCCGGCTATTACCTAGTTCTGCTCTCCTGCGTCCGACTTCCCTGCCACCGGTTACGCACCCCGTTACACCTTCTACTCGTCCTCCTCCTCTTCACGTCCACTGATCCCTCCCCACTGGGCACAGACATCAGTTCAACATCTAGTTTTGATTTACATTTGGTGGAGTTGTCAATTAACGTTAAATCAACGTGAAATCAACCCAAAAAATGTCACCATGTCATTGGTTTGAAAAGCTGGGTAACAAAAATAAGAAATGCCCTTATTAAGTTGAGGTCTTTTCACAAATCCAATCAGTTTTCCACGTTGATTAATAAACACAGTCAGGAGGTATGTAGTGTAACAGAGGGTCTGATGGTCAGGAGGTATGTAGTGTAACAGAGGGTCTGTTCTGATTGTCAGGAGGTATGTAGTGTAACAGAGGGTCTGTTCTGATGGTCAGGAGGTATGTAGTGTAACAGAGGGTCTGTTCTGGTGGTCTGGAGGTATGTAGTGTGTAATACAAGCAACAGATACACACACACACACACACACACACACACACACACACACACACACACACACACACACACACACACACACACACACACACACACACACACACACACACACACACCTCTCCACCTCAGCCCCTACCACCAATATTACATTTTTCCATTTTCCATTTGAGTCATTTAGCAGACACTCTTATCCAGAGAGACTTACAGTAGGGAGTCATTTAGCAGACTCTCTCATCCAGACAGACTTACAGTAGGGAGTCATTTAGCAGACTCTCTTATCCAGAGAGACTTACAGTAGGGAGTCATTTAGCAGACTCTCTTATCCAGAGAGACTTACAGTAGGGAGTCATTTAGCAGACTCTCTTCTCCAGAGAGACTTATAGTAGGGAGTCATTTAGCAGACTCTCTTATCCAGAGAGACTTACAGTAGGGAGTCATTTAGCAGACTCTTATCCAGAGAGACTTACAGTAGGGAGTCATTTAGCAGACTCTCTTATCCAGAGAGACTTACAGTAGGGAGTCATTTAGCAGACTCTTATCCAGAGAGACTTACAGTAGGGAGTCATTTAGCAGACTCTCTTATCCAGAGAGACTTACAGTAGGGAGTCATTTAGCAGACTCTCTTATCCAGACAGACTTACAGTAGGGAGTCATTTAGCAGACTCTCTTATCCAGAGAGACTTACAGTAGGGAGTCATTTAGCAGACTCTCTTATCCAGAGAGACTTACAGTAGGGAGTCATTTAGCAGACTCTCTTATCCAGACAGACTTACAGTAGTGAGTCATTTAGCAGACTCTCTTATCCAGAGAGACTTACAGTAGGGAGTCATTTAGCAGACTCTCTTATCCAGACAGACTTACAGTAGGGAGTCATTTAGCAGACTCTCTTATCCAGAGTCTTACAGTAGTGAGTCATTTAGTAGACTCCCTCATCCAGAGAGACTGATAGTAGTGAATGCATTCATTTTCATCCCACTCCCTGACTCCTCCCCAGCTCTTGCTGTAAAATGTGCAACAGTGGCCTCAATTGGATTTGCTCAACTCCTTTGTCTTCTCTCCTCTGTCCTCTCTGGCCTCCTGTTGAAAACAGTAACAGGTAATAGAGGAGAGGCAGCGAGGAGAGGCAGAGGCGAAGAGGAGGAGAGGCAGCGAGGAGAGGCAGAGGGTGAGAGGCAGAGGTGGAGAGGAGAGGCAGAGATGGAGAGGCAGAGGCGGACAGGAGAGGAGGAGAGGAGAGGCAGAGGCAGAGAGGCGGAGAGGAGAGGCGGAGAGGAGAGGCAGAGGCAGAGAGGAGATGCGGAGAGGAGAGGCAGAGGCAGAGAGGAGAGGCAGGGAGGAGAGGCGGAGAGGAGAGGCAGAGGCAGAGAGGAGAGGCAGCGAGGAGAGGCAGAGACGAAGAGGCGGAGAGGAGAGGCGGAGGCGGTGAGGCGAAGAGGAGAGGCAGAGAGGCGGAGAGAGGCGGAGAGGAGAGGCAGAGGCAGAGAGGCGGAGAGGAGAGGCGGAGAGGAGAGGCAGAGGCAGAGAGGCGGAGAGGAGAGGCGGAGAGGAGAGGCAGAGGCAGAGAGGCGGAGAGGAGAGGCGGAGAGGAGAGGCAGAGGCAGAGAGGCGGAGAGGAGAGGCGGAGAGGAGAGGCAGAGGCAGAGAGGCGGAGAGGAGAGGCGGAGAGGAGAGGCGGAGAGGAGAGGCAGAGGCAGAGAGGCGGAGAGGAGAGGCGGAGAGGAGAGTCGGAGATGAGAGGCGGAGAGGAGAGGCAGAGAGGCGGAGAGGAGAGGCGGAGAGGAGAGGCGGAGAGGAGAGGCGGACAGGAGAGGCAGAGGCAGAGAGGAGAGGCGGAGAGGAGAGGCAGAGGTGGAGAGGAGAGGCAGAGAGGAGAGGCGGAGAGGAGAGGCAGAGGTGGAGAGGCAGAGAGGAGAGGCGGAGAGGCGGAGGCGGAGAGGCGGAGAGGGAAAGTGGACTAAAATGCTCTTGTCTCCATCTCCACTCGCGCATAATTAGGCAATTTGAGGCAAGTTATTTTTACAGGGTGGAATCCCAAAATAAAATGTGTGAAGTGATAAAAATGTTGTGCAAGACATTTTACAGATAAAAGGATGAGTAGCGTATCGTTTTTAAAAGTTCTAATGCTTTTCTCGTATGAGATAACAAAAGCTGATTCAAAGGGTGTGTGAGCAGATTTCAAAACTCTTCTGTGAAGGACTCAGGTAGGATACACATGACTATCCTCGGGGGGAAAGGGGACTATCGAGGAGGGGAGGACAAGTCTTCCGTTCGACCTACTAATGAACTGACATCTCCTCCACCACTCCACCACTTATCGGTTTCCGGGTCACGGAGAAGAGAGGACGGATGACAGACTTTTTCCAAAATAAGAAAAGGTCAGGGTTTGTCAAAAAGAGAGAGAAATGTATGGAAAATACCCACAGAAGAGGTATCTTCAAGAGGCATCTTTTAAGAGGTATCATTAAGAGGTGTCATTAAGAGGTGTCATTAAGAGGTATCATTAAGAGGTGTCATTAAGAGGTATCATTAAAAGGTATCATTAAGAGGTATCATTAAGAGGTATCTTTATTAAGAGCTATCATTAAGAGCTATCATTAAGAGGTATCATTAAGAGCTATCATTAAGAGGTATCTTTAAGAGATATCATTAAGAGGTATCATTAAGAGGTATCATTAAGAGGTATCATTAAGAGGTGTCTTTAAGAGGTATCTGTGGCAGATTGGAACACATGTCTGACAACTTTTATTGATTGATGTAACCGTTAGCTGTTAAAGGACAACTCTATCTCTGTGTGTGTGTGTGTGTGTGTGTGTGCATACAACATTTGTGTGTCCTTTAAAAGCCACAACTTCCTGCTAGTGTTACACTACAGCCTACCCAGAATGCCCTAGGGCTGCCCACACTGTAAAAAGTGAATCGTTCTGCTAACACATGTTGTTTGTTGAAACCCATCGCCTCGAACCATTCAGTAACCCAACTCATCATAGGTCAGTGTTAATACTTAAAGCTGCAATATGTAACTTTTTTTGTGGCGACCTGAACAAATTCACATAGAAACGCGAGTTATAGATCTGTCATTCTCATTGAAAGCAAGTCCAAAAAGCGGTAGATCTGGTCTAATTCCACACAGCTCCGACACAAACACTTACCTCACCAGACATGCCACCAGGGGTCTATTCACTGTCCCCAGGTCCAGATCAAATTCAAGGAAACGTATAGTATTATACAGAGCCATGAGTGCATGGAACTCTTCCGTCTTACATAGCGCAAGTGAACAGTAAACCTGGTTTCAAAAAACTAATAAACTAACACCTCACAGCACGCCTCTCCCCCATGTGACCTACTTGTTGTGTGTATTTTTTTATTTCACCTTTATTTAACCAGGTAGGCAAGTTGAGAACAAGTTCTCATTTACAATTGCGACCTGGCCAAGATAAAGCAAAGCAGTTCGACAACATATAACAACAACACAGAGTTACACATGGAGTAAAACAAACATACAGTCAATAATACAGTAGAAAAATAAGTCTATATACAATGTGAGCAAATGATGTGAGATAAGGGAGGTAAAGGCAAAAATAGGCCATGGTGGCAAAGTAAATACAATATAGCAAGTAAAACACTGGAATGGTAGATTTGTAGTAGAAGAAAGTGCAAAGTAGAAATATAAATAATGGGGTGCAAAGGAGCAAAATAAATAAATACAGTAGGGGAAGTGGTAGTTGTTTGGGCTAAATTATAGATGGGCTATGTACAGGTGCAGTGATCTGGGAGCTGCTCTGACAGCTGGTGCTTAAAGCTAGTGAGGGAGATAAGTGTTTCCAGTTTCAGAGATTTTTGTAGTTCGTTCCAGTCATTGGCAGCGGAGAACTGGAAGGAGAGGCGGCCAAAGGAGGAATTGGTTTTGGGGGTGACCAGAGAGATATACCTGCTGGAGCGCGTGCTACAGGTATGTACAGACCTGTATGTGTAACTGATAAATGCACTGGGGTTTGACACCAACTAGCTGTCTGCATCATCATCAGACCCCAGTAAGACCAGCTGTCTGCATCGGCATCAGACCCCAGTAAGACTAGCTGTCTCCATCATCATCAGACCCCAGTAAGACCAGCTGTCTGCATCGACATCAGTGTCAGACCCCAGTTAGACTAGCTGTCTCCATCGGCATCAGACCCCAGTAAGACCAGCTGTCTCTATCATCATCAGACCCCAGTAAGACCAGCTGTCTGCATCGACATCAGACCCCAGTAAGACCAGCTGTCTCTATCATCATCAGACCCCAGTAAGACCAGCTGTCTCCATCGGTGTCAGACCTCAGTAAGACCAGCTGTCTCCATCGGTGTCAGACCCCAGTAAGACCAGCTGTCTGCATCGACATCAGACCCCAGTAAGACCAGCTGTCTGCATCGACATCAGACCCCAGTAAGACCAGCTGTCTCTATCATCATCAGACCCCAGTAAGACCAGCTGTCTCCATCGGTGTCAGACCTCAGTAAGACCAGCTGTCTCCATCGGTGTCAGACCCCAGTAAGACCAGCTGTCTCCATCATCATCAGACCCCAGTAAGACCAGCTGTCTCTATCATCATCAGACCCCAGTAAGACTAGCTGTCTCCATCATCATCAGACCCCAGTAAGACTAGCTGTCTCCATCGGTGTCGACGTCAGACCCCAGTAAGACCAGCTGTCTCCATCGAGGTCAGACCCCAGTAAGACCAGCTGTCTCCATTGAGATCAGACCCCAGTAAGACCAGCTGTCTCCATCGGTGTCAGACCCCAGTAAGACCAGCTGTCTCCATCGGTGTCAGACCCCAGTAAGACTAGCTGTCTCCATCGGTGTCAGACCCCAGTAAGACCAGCTGTCTCTATCATCATCAGACCCCAGTAAGACCAGCTGTCTCCATCATCATCAGACCCCAGTAAGACCAGCTGTCTCCATGGACGTCAGACCCCAGTAAGACTAGCTGTCTCCATCGGTGTCAGACCCCAGTAAGACCAGCTGTCTCCATCGGTGTCAGACCCCAGTAAGACCAGCTGTCTCCATCGGTGTCAGACCCCAGTAAGACTAGCTGTCTCCATCGGTGTCAGACCCCAGTAAGACCAGCTGTCTCCATCGGTGTCAGACCCCAGTAAGACTAGCTGTCTCCATCGGTGTCAGACCCCAGTAAGACCAGCTGTCTCCATCGGTGTCAGACCCCAGTAAGACTAGCTGTCTCCATCGGTGTCAGACCCCAGTAAGACTAGCTGTCTCTATTGAGATCAGACCCCAGTAAGACTAACTGTCTTCATCGAGATCAGACCCCAGTAAGACTAACTGTCTCCATCGGTGTCAGACCCCAGTAAGACTAACTGTCTCCATCGGTGTCAGACCCCAGTAAGACTAACTGTCTTCATCGAGATCAGACCCCAGTAAGACTAACTGTCTTCATCGAGATCAGACCCCAGTAAGACTAGCTGTCTCCATTATTTTGCTTGTTTTGTGACATAAACCGAAATTAGGCGAACTATTAGAATTTTAGAAACCAGGAAATGCAGGAGTGATTTCTGCGTTGTGCAAATTTACAGAAATAAGGGGACATCATACTTACATGTTCTGTGTTTTATCAACTTTTTGACACTAAATGATTTTATGTATACTGAAATATAATTATTCTAGTGAAATTATTAACCTTCATTAGCATTTTGTTTCTCAAGTTAAAGTAGTTTTGATTAGTAATTTTCAGTGTTCATGTCTTAATGTCTGACGTTGTTTAATGTATTTGCCAAACCGTAGCTGGTGGTATAGCTGTAACCAGTCATTGTTGAACACACTGCTCATAAGACTGGTGCTCATGACCTTGTCGATGGTGGGAATGGCTTGTCTCATTATTAAATATACAATTTGTTTGACGGTCTTGATATCCGTTCACCATGATCAATTACACCTCATAGCAAAACAAACTGCTTAAAATACAATTTTAGAAAGATTGTTTTATTTCTTTAAACATGCATAGAACAACGTGCAAAAGTATCTTGAAGTCAAAACATGTTGAATTACCCACAATCCTCTAAAAGCAGTACAACATGGCACTACTACGTGTATATCATTTTATATCAGAACAACACAGATAAATCAACAGGTAACTCTACAGATAAATCAACAGATAAATCAACAGATAAATCAACAGATAACTCTACAGATAACTCTACAGATAACTCTACAGATAACTCTACAGATAAATCAACAGATAAATCAACAGATAAATCTACAGATAAATCAACAGATAAATCTACAGATAAATCTACAGATAACTCTACAGATAACTCTACAGATAACTACAGATAACTCTACAGATAAATCAACAGATAAATCAACAGATAACTCTACAGATAACTCTACAGATAACTCTACAGATAACTCTACAGATAAATCAACAGATAAATCAACAGATAACTCTACAGATAACTCTACAGATAAATCAACAGATAAATCTACAGATAAATCTACAGATAACTCTACAGATAACTCTACAGATAACTCTACAGATAACTCTACAGATAAATCAACAGATAAATCAACAGATAACTCTACAGATAACTCTACAGATAACTCTACAGATAACTCTACAGATAAATCAACAGATAAATCTACAGATAACTCTACAGATAAATTATCAGATAAATCAACAGATAAATCAACAGATAAATCAACAGATAAATTATCAGATAAATCTACAGATAAATCAACAGATAAATGTAAATGTGTCTGACTACTACTTTATTATTGTAATTAAAGACCTAGAATATAATAGAACAGCTTACCTAATACATGTTAATACATGTTAATACATGTTATTACATGCTAATACATGTTAATACATGTTAATACATGTTATTACATGCTAATACATGTTAATACATGTTAATACATGTTAGATTGACTTTCAAATATTAAGTAATCGTCATTTTAAGTATTTATTAATAAATCTATAAATATAACTATCAAGGCCTCTCTCCTCTCTTCCTCTCCTCTCTCCTCTCTTCCTCTCCTCTCTCCTCTCTTCCTCCAGTCCACTCGCTCCACTCTCCTCCCTCTCTACTGTCCTGACCTTCACTATTTCTCCCCATCTCCTCCCTCTCTAATGTCCTGACCTTCACTATTTCTCCACTCTCTTCCCTCTCTACTGTCCTGACCTTCACTATTTCTCCCCATCTCCTCCCTCTCTAATGTCCTGACCTTCACTATTTCTCCACTCTCTTCCCTCTCTACTGTCCTGACCTTCACTATTTCTCCCCATCTCTTCCCTCTCTAATGTCCTGACCTTCACTATTTCTCCACTCTCCTCCCTCTCTACTGTCCTGACCTTCACTATTTCTCCACTCTCCTCCCTCTCTACTGTCCTGACCTTCACTATTTCTCCCCATCTCCTCCCTCTCTACTGTCCTGACCTTCACTATTTCTCCACTCTCTTCCCTCTCTACTGTCCTGACCTTCACTATTTCTCCACTCTCTTCCCTCTCTACTGTCCTGACCTTCACTATTTCTCCCCATCTCCTCCCTCTCTACTGTCCTGACCTTCACTATTTCTCCACTCTCTTCCCTCTCTACTGTCCTGACCTTCACTATTTCTCCACTCTCTTCTCTCTCTACTGTCCTGACCTTCACTCTTTCTCCACTCTCTTCTCTCTCTACTGTCCTGACCTTCACTATTTCTCCACTCTCTTCCCTCTCTACTGTCCTGACCTTCACTATTTCTCCACTCTCTTCCCTCTCTACTGTCCTGACCTTCACTATTTCTCCACTCTCCTCCCTCTCTACTGTCCTGACCTTCACTATTTCTCCACTCTCCTCCCTCTCTACTGTCCTGACCTTCACTATTTCTCCCCATCTCTTCCCTCTCTACTGTCCTGACCTTCACTATTTCTCCACTCTCTTCCCTCTCTACTGTCCTGACCTTCACTATTTCTCCACTCTCCTCCCTCTCTACTGTCCTGACCTTCACTATTTCTCCCCATCTCCTCCCTCTCTACTGTCCTGACCTTCACTATTTCTCCACTCTCTTCCCTCTCTACTGTCCTGACCTTCACTATTTCTCCCCATCTCTTCCCTCTCTACTGTCCTGACCTTCACTATTTCTCCACTCTCTTCCCTCTCTACTGTCCTGACCTTCACTATTTCTCCACTCTCTTCCCTCTCTACTGTCCTGACCTTCACTATTTCTCCCCATCTCTTCCCTCTCTACTGTCCTGACCTTCACTATTTCTCCACTCTCTTCCCTCTCTACTGTCCTGACCTTCACTATTTCTCCACTCTCCTCCCTCTCTACTGTCCTGACCTTCACTATTTCTCCCCATCTCCTCCCTCTCTACTGTCCTGACCTTCACTATTTCTCCACTCTCTTCCCTCTCTACTGTCCTGACCTTCACTATTTCTCCACTCTCCTCCCTCTCTACTGTCCTGACCTTCACTATTTCTCCACTCTCTTCCCTCTCTACTGTCCTGACCTTCACTATTTCTCCACTCTCTTCTCTCTCTACTGTCCTGACCTTCACTATTTCTCCACTCTCTTCCCTCTCTACTGTCCTGACCTTCACTATTTCTCCACTCTCTTCCCTCTCTAATGTCCTGACCTTCACTATTTCTCCACTCTCTTCCCTCTCTACTGTCCTGACCTTCACTATTTCTCCACTCTCTTCCCTCTCTACTGTCCTGACCTTCACTCTTTCTCCACTCTCTTCTCTCTCTACTGTCCTGACCTTCACTATTTCTCCACTCTCTTCCCTCTCTACTGTCCTGACCTTCACTATTTCTCCACTCTCCTCCCTCTCTACTGTCCTGACCTTCACTATTTCTCCACTCTCTTCTCTCTCTACTGTCCTGACCTTCACTATTTCTCCACTCTCTTCTCTCTCTACTGTCCTGACCTTCACTATTTCTCCACTCTCTTCCCTCTCTACTGTCCTGACCTTCACTATTTCTCCACTCTCTTCCCTCTCTGTCCTCCTTCACTTTTCTCCACTCTCTTCTCTCTCTGTCCTACCTTCACTATCTCCACTCTCTTCCCTCTCTACTCCTGACCTTCACACTCCACTCTCTTCCCTCTCTTCCTGACCTTCACCCCTCTCTCGACCCTCTTCCATTTCACCCCCCTCTCTTCCCCCTCTTCCATTTCCACCCCCCTCTCTTCCCCCTCTTTCATTTCCACCCCCCTCTCTTCCCCCTCTTTCATTTCCACCCCCTCTTTTTCCAGTCTTCCTCCTTTCCACCCAACTCTCTTCCCCATGCTCTGTCATTGCGCATCTTGGGAGTTTGTGCACTGAGGTGTGTGTGTTTGTGTGCTTGAGACCTGAATGTGTGTGCAGAGATGGTCGCATTCCACTGAGCTACCCCATCACACACACCGAGAGACAGAGAGAGACAGAGAGAGAGGCAGAGAGAGAGAGAGACAGAGAGAGAGAGAGACAGACAGACAGAGAGAGAGAGTGAGAGAGAGAGTGAGTGAGAGAGGGAGAGAGTTGAGTAGAGAAGGGGAGAGTGAGAGAGAGAGAGAGAGAGAGAGAGAGAGAGAGAGAGAGAGAGAGAGACAGAGAGAGAGAGAGACAGAGAGACAGAGAGACAGACAGACAGAGAGAGAGAGTGAGAGAGAGAGTGAGTGAGAGAGGGAGAGAGTTGAGTAGAGAAGGGGAGAGTGAGATAGAGAGAGAGAGAGAGAGAGAGAGAGAGAGAGAGAGAGAGAGAGAGAGACAGAGAGACAGACAGACAGAGAGTGAGAGAGAGAGTGAGTGAGAGAGGGAGAGAGTTGAGTAGAGAAGGGGAGAGTGAGAAAGGAGAGAGAGAGAGAGAGAGAGAGTGAGTTGAGTAGAGAGGGGGAGTGTGTCTGATCAGTGTGATGAGTTTGTAGTTGTGTTCAGTTGTCCTCGGTCACGTTTGTGTTTCTACACGGGGTTGTGACTCACTATAGACTGGCTCTGACAGGTCGGGGGCAGGGGACCGTGTGTCTGTGTGAGAGTGGGAGTGACTATGTCAGTGTGTGTGTGTGTGTGTGTGTGTGTGTGTGTGTGTGTGTGTGTATGTGTAAGTGTGTGTTCTTTTGAGTGTTTAAGACAGGAGAGAGAGAGAGAGAGAGAGAGAGAGAGAGAGAGAGAGAGAGAGAGAGAGAGAGAGAGAGTGTGTGTGTATGTTTACAGCTAATTTCTGCATGACTATAGCCTGTGGGTCCTCCCGTTGGTTTGACCTCGCAACCCCTCAGTGTCATCAGACAGAGGTCGTCGTCCCCGGCAGCAGAATGGACATTCCACGTCAATGTTTAGGTGACATTTGATGGGGACTAGCGACTGCAGTGGATCCACAATTAGTAGAATTATCAATCATATGTATTTATTCAATCTAACCTGTTTTGAAGCAGTTCTATTGAGAGGGATGCATATTTTGTAAGGGAGAGACCTGCATTTCAACAACAAGGGAGCTCTGCATCACAACAAGCGATGCCCTGCATCACAACAATAAGGGAGCCCTCATTCACAACAACAAGGGATGCCCTGCATCACAACAACAAGGGAGCCCTCCATCACAACAACAAGGGAGCCCAGCATGACAAGAATAAGGGAGATTTGCATCACAACAACAAGGGGGCCCTGCATCACAACAATAAGGGAGTTTTGCCTCACAACAACAAGGGAGCCCTGCATCACAACAACAAGGGGGCCCTGTGAAAAACAAGTGATGCCCTGCATCACAACAACAAGGGAGTTTTGCCTCACAACAACAAGGGAGCCCTGCATCACAACAACAAGGGAGCCCTGCATCACAACAACAAGGGAGATTTGAATAACAACAACAAGGGGGACCTGCATCACAACAACAAGGGAGCCCTCCATCACAACAACAAGGGAGCCCTGCATCACAACAACAAGGGAGCCCTCCATCACAACAACAAGGGGGCCCTGCATCACAACAACAAGGGGGCCCTGCATCACAAGAACAAGGGAGATTTGAATAACAACAACAAGGGGGGACCTGCATCACAACAACAAGGGAGCCTCCATCACAACAACAAGGGGGCCCTGCATCACAACAACAAGGGGGGCCCTGCATCACAAGAACAAGGGAGATTTGAATAACAACAACAAGGGGGCCCTGCATCACAACAACAAGGGAGATCTGCATCACAACAACAGTCTACAACACAACCAGAGGACGCTCCTCAGAGGAGGAAGGGGAGGACCATCCTACTCAGTGAATTTCAGAAATGTTTTAATAATTCAACGTTAAAAGATTAAAGATAAAACTATGCCAAATATATTCATGTCACCAAATAACTGATTAAAACACTGTGTTTTGTAAAGAAGGTTTACAGTAGCCTCAGCAGCACTCTGTAGGGTAGCACCATGGAGTAGCCGGAGGACAGATAGCTTCCGTCCTCCTCTGGGTACATTGACTTCAATACAAAACCTAGGAGGCTCATGGTTCTCAACCCCTTCCATAGACTGACACAGAGAGACAGAGAGAGATATTTTTCTCAGTATTTTTTTATTTCTTAGTTTAATGTGTGTACTCCCTGGTGTCCTGGGGGACCGTGTGTGTGTGTGTGTGTGTGTGTGTGTGTGTGTGTGTGTGTGTGTGTGTGTGTGTGTGTGTGTGTGTGTGTGTGTGTGTGTAAGGTCTGTATCCTCTAAAGACAGTCTTATGTTCTATTGATTAACTGATGGGGTCTCTAATACCATGGGGCCACAGAGATCTGATGGGTTATCCTTCTATAATACAAAGACAGGAAGAGAGAGAGAGAGAGAGAGAGAGACAGACAGAGAGAGAAAGAGAGAGATAGACAGAGAGAGAGAGATGGAGAGACAAAGACAGAGACAAAGAGAGACAATAGAGCGATAGAGAGAGAGAGAGACAGAGAGAGACAGAGAGACAGACAGAGAGAAGAATGAGGTGAGAGTCTTAAGGGCTTTGTAGGACCATATTTCAGTGCCATTCCCAGAGTGTGTGTATATGTGTGTGTGTTTGCGTGTATCTGCGTGTGTGTTTGCGTGTGTGTGATGACAGCTCTTGTGTCTGATTAATTCATTGGGTGTCAGATCTATGACCTCACCCTTCCATTTACTGCAATATGATTCTCAGAGAAACACTACAGCCGGTCACTCAGGATCAAACCAACACACACACACACACACACACACACACACACACACACACACACGATAATGTGCCATTAATGTTCTCCATATTATTGATCAATAAATCACTGGCTAAATGAGTGGAGGAGAAGAAGGAAAGGTAGAGGATAGGAAGGAAGGAAGGAAGGAAGGAAGGAAGGAAGGAAGGAAGGAAGGAAGGAAGGAAGGAAGGAAGGAAGGAAGGAAGGAAGGAAGGAAGGAAGGAAGGAAATGTAGAGGATAGGAAGGAAGGAAAGAAGGAGGAAGGAAAGGTAGAGGATATGAAGGAAGGAAAGAAGGAGGAAGGAAGGAAAGAGGATAGGAAGGAAAGAAAGAAGGAAGGAAGGAAGGAAGGAAGGAAGGAAGGAAGGAAGGAAGGAAGGAAGGAAGGAAGGAAGGAAGGAGGGAGGGGAGGAATGAGGGAGGGAGGGGGAGGAAGGAGGCAGGGGAGAAAGGAGGGAGGAGAGGAAGGAGGGAAGAGAGGAAGGAGGCAGGGGAGGAAGGAGGCAGGGGAGGAAGGAGGCAGAGGAGGAAGGAGGGTGGAGAGGAAGGAGGCAGGGGAGGAAGGAGGCAGGGGAGGAAGGAGGGTGGAGAGGAATGAGGGAGGGGGGGAAGGAGGGTGGAGAGGAATGAGGGAGGAGAGGAAGGAGGGTGGAGAGGAAGGAGGGTGGAGAGGAATGAGGGAGGGTAGGAAGGAGGCAGGGGAGGAAGGAGGGTGGAGAGGAATGAGGGAGGAGAGGAATGAGGGAGGAGAGGAAGGAGGGAGGAGAGGAGAGGAAGGAGGCAGGGGAGGAGAGGAAGGAGGCTGGGGAGGAAGGAGGGTGGAGAGGAATGAGGGAGGGGAGGAAGGAGGGAGGAGAGGAATGAGGGAGGAGAGGAAGGAGGGAGGAGAGGAGAGGAAGGAGGCAGGGGAGGAGAGGAAGGAGGCTGGGGAGGAAGGAGGGTGGAGAGGAATGAGGGAGGGGAGGAAGGAGGGAGGAGAGGAATGAGGGAGGAGAGGAAGGAGGGAGGAGAGGAGAGGAAGGAGGCAGGGGAGGAAGGAGGCAGTGGAGGAAGGAGGCAGGGGAGGAAGGAGGGTGGATCTCCTAGCCTAGAGCCTATTACACCACAGACTCTATGCCACCCGTGTCTGTGTGTGTGTGTGTGTGTGAGAGTGTGACAAGTCCCTCCTGACACGTAATATCCACTTCAGTTTCACACCAGCCAGTCGATACACGTCCATTAACGATAGATACGTTATCAAAGTACTCTCCTCTTTCTCTCCATCTCTCCATCTCTCCTCTCTCCATCCCTCCATCCTCCTTCTCTCCTCTGGGTTAAATACAGTAGGGTTGAGGGCTCTAGTTCTGTCTATCCTGACACACTGTAAACCCCAGAATATCCCTTCAGCCCTGTAGTTCTCTCTGTCCTGACACACTGTAAACCCCAGAACATCCCTGTAGTTCTGTCTGTCCTGACATACTGTAAACCCCAGAACATCCCTGTAGTTCTCTGTCTGTCCTGACACACTGTAAACCCCAGAACATCCCTTCAGCCCTGTAGTTCTCTGTCTGTCCTGACACACTGTAAACCCCAGAACATCCCTGTAGTTTTCTGTCTGTCCTGACACACTGTAAACCCCAGAACATCCCTGTAGTTCTCTGTCTGTCCTGACACACTGTAAACCCCAGAATATCTCTTCAGCCCTGTGCCATGTTGTTATCTTTTGGGGCGGCAGGTAGCCTAGTGGTTAACCGAAA
Organism: Salmo salar; assembly: GCF_905237065.1. Classification (NCBI taxonomy): domain Eukaryota; kingdom Metazoa; phylum Chordata; class Actinopteri; order Salmoniformes; family Salmonidae; genus Salmo; species Salmo salar. The sequence continues at coordinate 3,639,931 of NC_059445.1, forward strand.
TTCCTAATTACAATGACGGCCTACCCTGGCCAAACCCGGACGACACTGGGCCACCCTATGGGTCTCCCAATCACGGCCGGATGTGATACAGCCTGGATTCGAACCAGGGCTGTAGTGATGCCTCTAGCACTGAGATGAAGTGCCTTAGACCGCTGCGCCACTCGGGAGCCCAGTATATATATACTGTACATACAGTGCATTCTGAAAGTATTCAGACCCCTTGACTTTTTCCACATTTTGTACCGTTACAGCCTTATTCTAAAATGTATTAAATTATATTTTTCATCAATCTACCCACAATACCCCATAATACCCCGTAAAAAAAATATATATATCTAAATTTTGGCAATAATTTTTTTAATATAATTTAAAATATCATATTTACATCAGTATTCAGACCTTTTACTCAGTACTTTGTTGAAGGACCTTTGGCAGTGATTACAGCCTTGGGTATTCTTGGGTATGATGCTACACGCTTGGCACACCTGTATTTGGGGAGTTTCTCCCATTCTTCTCTGCAGGTCCTCTCAAGCACTTTCAGGTTGGATGGGGAGCGTCGCTACAGAGGTATTTTCAGGTCTCTCCAAGGACTGAAAGGTGGGGCTCTTAACCAACCGTGCTATTTTGTTTGTTTTTTCGAATTGTTTGTAACTTATTTTGTACATAATGTTGCTGCTCCCATCTCTTATGAGCGAAAAGAGCTTCTGGATATCAGAACAGCAATTACTCACCTCGAATTGAACAAAGATTTTTTCTTTAATGAGTCGGACGGGAAGGATATACTCCAAACACCCGAACAGGCCCTCATCCCCGTCATTCGCTGGAGAAAGAAACAGACGTTTCACGGAAAGAGATCGGGGTGCCTTGTGAGGATCAGGCGACGAGTGGCTAATCTACGTTTGCCATCCGTACAGTTAGCTAACGTTCAATCGCTGGATGGGACGAACTGAAAGCACACATATCCTACCAACGGGACATTAAAAACTGTAATATCTTATGTTTCACCGAGCCGTGGCTGAACGATGACATGAATAACATACAGCTGGTGGGTTATACACTGTATCAGCAGGATAGAACAGCAGCCTCTGGTAAGACATGGGGTGGCGGCCTATGTATATTTGTAAATAACAGCTGGTGCATGATATCAAAGGAAGTCTCGAGGTTTTGCTCGCCTGAGGTAGAGTACCTCATGATAAGCTGTAGACCACACTATCTACCTAGAGAGTTTTCATCTGTATTTTTTGTACCTGTCTACATACCACCACAGACCGATGATGGAACTAAAACCGCACTCAATGAGCTGTATACCACCATAAGCAAACAGGAAAACGCTCATCCAGAGGCTGCGCTCCTAGTGGCCGGGGACTTTAATGCATGGAAACTTCAATCAGTTTTACCTAATTTCTATCAGCATGTTAAATGTGCAACCTGAGGGGAAAAAAACTCTAGAACATCTTCACTCCACACACAGAGATGCGTACAAAGCTCTCCCTCGCCCTCCATTTGGCAAATCTGACCGTAACTCTACCCTCCTGATTCCTGCTTACAAGCAAAAATTAAAGCAGGAAGCAACAGTGACTCGATCTATAAAAA